>NC_142869.1:41760000-41956666 GCF_051225735.1 Oryctolagus cuniculus | reverse complement strand
TGTCCCACTCTACTCTTTTTTTTTTAACTTTTATTTAATGAATATGAATTTCCAAAGTACGACTTATGGATTACAATGGCTTCCCCCCCATACCGTCCCTCCCACCCACAACCCTCCCCTTTCCCACTCCCTCTCCCCTTCCATTCACATCAAGATTCATTTTCAATTATCTTAATATACAGAAGATCAGCTTAGTATACATTAAGTAAGGATTTCAACAGTTTGCTCCCACACAGAAACATAAAGTGAAAAATAATAGATGATTTTTTTAAATGATGATGAAATCAGATCAGACCTATTGTCATGTTTAATCCCAGTGAGAGTCAAGTTGGGAATTGATAATTTCTTTTTTTTTTTTTTTTTTTACAGAAGATCAGTTTAGTATGCATTAAGTAAAGATTTCAACAGTTTGCACCCCCATAGAAACACAAAGTGAAATATATTGTTTGAGTACTCGTTATAGCATTAAATCTCAATGCACAGCACATTAAGGACAGAGATCCTACATGAGGAGTAAGTGCACAGTGACTCCTGTTGTTGACTTTACCAATTGACATTCCTGTCTATGGCATCAGTAATCTCCCTATGCTCCAGTCATGAGTTTCCAAGGCTATGGAAGCCCTCTGAGTTCTCTGACTCTTATCTTGTTTAGACAAGGTCATAGTCAAAGTGGAGGTTCTCTCCTCCCTTCAGAGAAAGGTACCTCCTTCTTTGAAGACCTGTTCTTTCCACTGGGATCTCACTCACAGAGATCTTTTGCCAGAGTGTCTTGGATTTCCATGCCTGAAATACTCTCATGGGCTTTTCAGCCAGATCCGAATGCCTTTAGGGCTGATTCTGAAGCCAGAATGCTATTTAGGACATCTGCCATTCTATGAGTCTGCTGAGTATCTCACTTCCCATGTTGGATCACTCTCCCCTTTTATTTATTCTATCGGTTCCACTCTACTCTTTTCAACCATGTAGAAACTGTTACTTAACCTGGTTCTTATTTGATTGTCTTTTATACAAAATCACATGAATTTTTGCTTGGTGAGATTTTATAAATGCTTCATTTTGATGGCGATCATTTTAAAGCTGGTTCAGATTTGGCCTTGCTCTGGAAGTAGAAGTAGTGAAAACACAGACTGTTAGACATCTGACCCAAGATATATCCACAGAGGCTGCGTCTCCAACAGACAACCCAATTGTTTCACACAACCCAATTGTTTCACATCGTGAATGTTTCTTAGAGTTGATTATATCACCTTTGAAAAAAAAAATCAGTGTTCTGGGGAAAAAGCATAATTAACTTTTTTTTTTACTAGTACTTTGCTTTTAGAATTTATGCTATTAATTAAAAACACAAATAAATATGTTTCCTTGTGCCTATGTTCCCTGGTGTTTTCATATACTACTCATCTTACAAAAGCCTATAGTAACAGATTGGTGTGCCGAAACTGGGTTTTATGTATTCTTTCTTAGTCTTGTATTTAAAAGCACTATTCTTATAAAGATCCTGGCAACATTTAGTGGACTTGCTATTGTATTTAAAAGCACTTACAGTTATAAAGGGGAAAAATCAGAATACTAAGTTACATGAGCTATTTTTATAAAGCTGATTCAAGTTTAAGAATGAGATTTGAGGCTGGTGCCGCGGCTCAGTAGGCTAATCCTCCGCCTGTGACACCGGCACACCGGGTTCTAGTCCCAGTCGGGGTGCCGGATTCTGTCCTGGTTGCTCTTCTTTCAGGCCAGCTCCCTGCTGTGGCCTGGGAGTGCAGTGGAGGATGGCCCAGGTCCTTGGGCCGTGCACCTGCATGGGAGACCAGGAGGAAGCACCTGGCTCCTGGCTTCAGATCAGCTTGGTGCACCGGCCACAGCTGCCCTTGGGGGGTGAACCAACGGCAAAGGAAGACCTTTCTCTCTGTCTCTCTCTCTCTCTCACTGTCCACTCTGTCAAAAAAAAAAAATGAGATTTGAAACAGTTAACTATTAATCATAAAATAATCACAATTAATCATAATAATTTTTAAAAGGTTATCATATGGTGATACTCTCCTAATGAAAATAGCCTCCTGATTTTATGCTTGGCTGAATGCTGTCCGAAGAAATCAACAGAAACTATAGGATTCACTGTGTTTTTAATTTATGGACTTCCAGGTCTCAGAGATGATATACTTCAACTCCTCACCCTTCCTTTGCCCCACTACCCCTGCCCCAGATCAGGTGTGTGGCAACTCCTGGCTACTCCAGGGTCTGTAAACTCAAATACCTCTTGGGACCTGACTGTGGTATACAGAAATAAAGCAGACCCAGGGCACTTTCATAAAATAGAAGTACAGAATTCTTTTCTTTAATTTATATACTTTTACAGGGATAGGGATATAGGGGAACATTTCTCTACTCTGAGGAATGTAAAAGTGATAAGCGATAGCTGACGCTTTGCCTTTGGACCAAGGTCACCAACCGTCTTGCTGAACTATTGAGCTCCAGACTGCCCTCTGCTGGCCCTCCTCCTCCCAGCCAAGTCTGTCTTTTAGGAGTTATTGCCTCATTCTCGGTAACAAATTCTGTATTAGAGTGCTTTGTGTTGCACATAATAGAGAATATAATTAAATGGGTTTAAATAATGAGGTAATTACACGGTTTACAAAATTAGAGATTGCACTCTAGAGACTTGATGGAGGCTCTGTCTCCGTCTCTCTGTTTCTTTTGATTCCATTTTTCATGTATTGGCTACATTCTTGTGCTCACTTCTCTTAGGCAGTCAAATGACTGTAGCAGATCAAAATATCCCATAAGTATGCCCCCTACTGCTCATGGAAAGAGAGCCAACAAACAGAAGCCCTGTGCTTTCTGCTAATGGGAGGACCACTGTGGTCACGAGAAGGAGACTACAGTCATGAAAGCCTGGCCCCATCCCTGAATTGGGAGGTTGAGTCAACTGCCCTAAACTATAATAACTATGATTTACCACCTATTTAGGAATGAGTGAAAAGGGTGGCAAAGGGGCCGGCGCCATGGCTCAACTTGGTTAATCCTCCGCCTCTGGTGCCAGCATCACATTTGGGCACTGGTTCTAGTCCCAGTTGCTCCTCCTCAAGTCCAGCTCTCTGCTATGGCCTGGGAGGGCAGTGGAGGATGGCCCAAGTGCTTGGGTGTCTGCACCTGCATGGGAGACCAGGAGGAAGTACCAGGTTCCTGGCTTTGGATTGGCACAGCGCCGGCTGCAGCAGCCATTTGGGGAGTGCACCAGCAGAAGGAAGACCTTTCTCTCTGTCTCTCTCTCTCACTGTCTGTAATTCTACCTGTTAGAAAGAAAGAAAGAAAGAAAGAAAGAAAGAAAGAAAGAAAGAAAGAAAGAAAGAAAGAGAAAAGGGTGGTAAAGAGCTCTAATCTTTTTTCTTTCTTTCCTTTATTTTATTTTATTTTTGAACTCTAGTCTTTGCTTCAAGATTCTTTCAGGTCAAAATCCCAGAGAGAAGACAACAGTCACTCAGGATCATATATTAATATCCAAGCGGGGTTTTAACCCTACTTACTTGGAGATTTGATCTAGTTTGATCCTGTAGTATGGAATATCACACTTGGATGAGGTTTGGGTCATTTGCTTGCTCCTGCGGCCAGATGTCCAGCAATGCCTCATAATTGATAGTCCCTCCTGTATCACATGGATAAAGGAGAAATGTTTTCCCAATGGAATGAAGAAAGCTAATGGCTGTAAACAACAGATTTTAATTCTTACCCCAAGCAGCTGACACCTTCCCCAGTGATAATATCATACTCCCAGACCATGGTTCTAAGGAAAATGCAATAATGTGATGCCAGTATATTTCTGAAATGTGAGAAAAACATGTCATGGAATTTTTGTCTAAATATATATATATAACAACTACTATTGTTTGGATACCTTATATGTTACAAATTTACCAAGTATAGTACATGAATCATTTTATGATATACATGCTCCTTAATATATGCCTGAATTTTAGTTCTTAGCAGAATGTCCCCACTTCCCCTCTCTAGCATATAAACAAAGAAGTCATCAGAGAATCAAGGGACAGAAACTGACCTCCCATTTTATTCCCTTAAGGGCTTCTCTTTGCCTGGAAGGAAGGGTGAACATCAGGCTGGCTCTACCGTTGAATCGCATTTACCAACCCCAGAGAGCTTGGCTGAGTGGGTTTGAGGTAGAGCCTCGGGATTTGTGGTTTTTGAATGGCTCCCCCAGGAAATGTTGATAATTAGCCATTTTGTTTTGAAACCTTTTAAGGAAGATGTGTTATTTTCTCCTCCCTAAGATATTTAGAGCTCAGGGCACCGGTGTTATAGTGCTGGCTTCTTCAGCCTGGGAAGTTAATGAGTCCTTTTAGATGTTTGAAAAGATCCCATTTGGTGGGGGGCTGAGATTCCCAGCATCACCTCTAATAGAAATGGGTACCCATAACTAACGGTGGAGATGACCAGTGCTTCTTTGACTGGGCTGACCCACGTGTGTGCTCTTGCAAGACACAGATTAGATCTATGACACAGAGGAACACATGGGGCAATGGGTGAGGTCGTAACAAACCTGTGTGTTTGTTTAGGAATAATGTTCAGTTGCCTTTTATGTTTCTAAACCAGAAAATCTCCTCCTTTCCATGTCCTAACTGATGTAAAGGAGCGATAGGATGTTATAATGGGGCCATAGTTTCTGTAAAATGGATAGAGTTCAAGGGATAGAACACCTACAACACTGCATGGATGGCTTTGTATTTATACAGGCTAGTATAGGTTGGCGGCAAGTTGTTGACAACTCCTCTGCCTTTCCAACAACAATGACAGGGCCAGTTCTGAAGTTCAGGGATCTTTGGATGGTTGAAAGAGTTCTACCTTAGGGAAAGATCAGGGCAGGGACAGGATGCACAGCATCTAGATTAGCAGTGACCATCAGAAACAGCAGGTGGGCTGCTGATGTCAGCTACAGAAGGAATTTCACATGTTCAAATGACCACATTAAAAAAGCAAACAAGCATCAGTTGGCATTGAATTTGATAGGGATTAAAGGAAAGTGCAATATTTTGACTAATTTCTTTGTTGATAACTTGAAAGTTTTGCTTCATTTTGACTAAATAAAAAAATAAGCAAGCAAGTTCTAGTCTGGAGAAAAGAGGTACATCTCTCTCTGTCAGATGTTAAGAGAGATTCCCACTACCTAGAGGGCACAGCAAAATTTCAAAAGGGAATGGACTCCACATTACCCCTGTAGCTCACAGTGAGGGGCACTGTAGGTTGACTCACCAGCTCATTGGAAGTATAAGGATAAGAAATAAGTTATCTACATCAGAAAGCTAAGATTCAGAAAGTTTTGTCTTAATATATTTTAGTTGTAGGAGATTAATATTTGGAATATTTTGTATTTATTTTATCAGGGTATGGCCAGGTAAGACATTGAAGATTTTTTTAAAAAAGATAAATTTATTTAAAAGGCAGAGTTAGAGAGGAAGAGGGAGAGAAAGAGATCTTCCATCTGCTGGTTCACTTCCCACATGGCTGCAATGGCTGGGGCTAGGCCAGGCCAAAGCCAGGATCCTGAAACTCCATCTGAGTCTCCCGTGTAGGTGGATGGCAGCAGCCCAAGGACTTGGGTCATTGTCAGCTAATTTCCCACGTGCATTAACAGGGACCTGAGTTGAAAGTGGGGCATTTGGGACTTAAACTGGTACCCATATGGGGTACCAGCATTGCAAGCAGTGGCTAAACCTATGGCACCATATCACTGCTTCTGTATTTAAATTTATATAACACAAGGAGAACAGTACCTCTGCACAGTTCAAAGTAGAAACAACAATCTCTCCCCATGATAATATTATCCCTGTCATGCTTGTTTTGGTGGTAAATTGAACGTCTAGGTTTATACAGATTAATGTACTCTACAACAATGAATTCAAAAGCCAAGCTCCGCTACAATTGAAATATTGTACTTAGTACTAATTCAAGCATCTAAAAATTACAATAAATTTAGTTTAGTGATGAAAATGAGCACAAACAATGTACATTTACCTTCATGAATAAACTGTTGCCAAGAAATATCAGATATTTCCTAAATCAAGCAAAAATTTGCATAAACTGTCTATTTATGAAGAATATGCAAATGGGGCAGTTCCAGCTTTTTTGCAAAATGCACTATCAGATGAAAGAAAATTGAATGTGGAGCCCTAACATGATTAATTTTATTTATATCTCTTTTTTTTATTGGCATCTGTAGTCTGGGAAATTTAGATGAATAATAAATCTGTAATAAATAATAATAAAATTAAAGAAATGGAACACCGTTACTTCAAATTTTCCTAGGGATCAAAGATTGGAGTGTTGACTAATGTGAATTGCATTTTTTAAAATAAACACCCCCATAGTAATAACTAACATATTTCAATAGTTATAGTTCAGCTGTTGAATTCATAACAGATGCGAACACTCTTAGGTAGCCTTCCATTTTTGCATTTTTGATTTTCCAAGATCTAGATTTGTTATGACTAATTATTTCCCAACCCAATCCTTGGTACAGTTTGGTATGTAAATCATATACACACTAGCTCTTATAAGTTGAAACTATGTATTGAACACCTTTTATAGGGTCAGGAACTAATCCTAGAACTAGCTAAGTGCTTGAAGTTAAGAAGAGAAATGTGATGAAACTTACACTAAGAAGCTCATAGTCTAGTTGAAGATAAAATATGGAAATTCTAGCTGGCGCCGCCGTAGCTCAATAGGCTAATCCTCTACCTGCGGCGCTGGCACACCGGGTTCTGGTCCCGGTGGGGGCTCTGGATTCTGTCCCGGTTGCCCCTCTTCCAGTCCAGCTCTCTGCTATGGCCCGGGAGTGCAGTGGAGGATGGCCCAAGTGCTTGGGCCCTGCACCTGCATGGGAGACCAGGAGAAGCACCTGGCTCCTGGCTTCAGATCAGCGTGGTGCGCTGGCCGCAGCAGCCATTGGGGGATGAACCAACAGAAAAGGAAGACCTTTCTCTCTGTCTCTCTCTCTCACTGTCCACTCTACCTGTCAAAAAAAAAAAAAAAAAAAAAGCTATCATTACAATGTGATGTGAAAGTTCATTTAGCAAAGAGCTTTTGAAACATTTTATATCAATAAACATCAATCATTGTTCTTATTGGAATATTCCAAGGTGATAATATCTTGTTCTTCAACACTCCATACAAAAACCTCATTGTCCATTAATTTGAATGAACTGACAACTGAAAGGAGGAGGTGAGAATTGTAGGAGTTTGTAGACAGATGGGGAGATGAATAATTTGGACGTATTTCATGTCACATAATGAAGCAGTCTTTGAACAGATCTGGGCAGCCAAATGGCATTTGAAGATGACTGAGAATTAGGAGGGATGAGCAGCCAGTTTATTGAACAGAGAAAGCAAGTATCTACTTAACAATTTTAACTGTGGCTGGCCCTGACTTTGTCCTTTTGCTTTGTTTGCTTCCTATAAGTTGCTTGGGTATAAAGAAAAGCTTCGTAGAGTCAGAACAGGTCTGGTAGGGAGCAGTGACTGATCACGTGTTAATATACATGGCCAGGGGCCGGCGCTGTGCGCAGCAGGTTAAAGCCCTAGACTGAAGTGCCGGCATCCCATATGGGCATCAATTCTAGTCCCAGCTGCTCCTCTTCCAATCTGGCTTTCTGTTATGGCCTGGGAAAGCAGTAAAAGATGGCTCCTTGGACCCCTGCACCCACATGGGAGACCTGGAAGAAGCTCCTGGCTCCTGGCTTCGGATTGGTGCAGCTCCAGCTGTTGCAGTCATCTGGGGAGTGAACCAGCAGATGGAAGACCTCTCTCTCTCTTTCTGTCTCTACCTCTCTCTCTAACTATCTCTCAAAAAACAATAAATATGGCTTTGACTATATATGTATATATATATATATATACACAAAGCAAAGATGAATAAAGCAATAATGATCCATACTTAGGGTCTTCTAGGTTGACTAAGAACAGGTGCACTTAAAATTGGTAAAGGAAATTGATTAGGCATTCATCTTGGCTTCCTGGTATAAACTATTTTTCATTTGAGCAACTGGCATTTGTGGATGACAGAAAGTTTTCTGTAGAAAAAGTTTTCAGCTAATAAATGCAGAAGGAATGACCAGATTGGCCAGAAAGTACCATTTTGTAATCTGAAATGAAGTATCTGATGCAGATAAAGCCTGCATGGGGAACTGTGCTCTCTGTTCAGTCTTGGCATCACTAACAGTGAGAAAACCATAAAAGATGTTGCTCTGGATAGATGCAGGATGAACTACAGGGCACCATCTACAAAGTAGAAACTTAAAAAAATAAAGCTTTAGTCTAATTAGCATTCCTCAGATTTTCTAATTAAGACTCTCACATCTAAACTATAGTAAACATTGGACAAAAGTTATGTGTGTCAAAAGCAAAACAAGGCTTGGAACTTGCCAGTTTAAATAGAATTTTCATGAAAGATAACACAACTATTTTTTTAAAAAAAAGATTTATTTATATATTTGGAAGGCAGAGTTACAGAGAGGGAGAGGCAGAGGCAGAGAGAGAGAGGGAGAGAGAGAGAGACGAGAGAAAGAGAGGGGGAGAGAGAGGGAGAGAGCGAGAGCGAGAGAGAGAGAGAGAGAGAGAGATCTTCCATCTGCTGGTTCACTCCACAAATGGCTGCAATAGCTAGGGCTGGGCTAGACTGAAGCCAAGAAGGCAGGAGCTAGCTAGGTCCAAGCACCTGGACCATCTTCTACTGCTTTCCCAGGTGCATTAGCAGGGAGCTGAATTGTAAGTGAAGCAGCTGGGTCTTGAACCAGTGCCCATACAGGATGCCAATACTGCAGGCAGCGACTTTATCTGCTTTGCTACAGCATCGGCCCCTAAACAGGACATCCTGAGTAAGCTGATTTTAGAAAAACTGACTATGCCTTAGGAAAACTTATATGCCTACAAGTTTTTATATGTTAAAAAATGTTAGTGGTGGTATACAATGGTAGATTCCAAAATTTAAAAACCTGCAGTTTTACAAAATTAGAATCTGAATTTGAAAGGTCTGTAGGCAGATCTATCTGCTGATAGAGGAACCCACAGATTCTGCTGGCTGACTTGACCAATTCAGGTTATTTATTCATTCACTTGTTTTGGTCAGAAATCAGTATAGGGAAGAATGTCTTGAGGAAGGAATTCGTTGTTCTGCCCACTCTTCCAAATTAAGCTCTTGCGATCTTACTAAAATAATACTGTGGTGAGATTTCAGCAAGTATTATAAGGAGATTGATATTGGCTGCATGAAAATGGAAAAAGCAAAGTTAAAACAAGTATTCAAATTTATAATTGATTTGATTTTTGAGTTTATGGGGTCAAGTGGAGTTCCATCAATTAGGATATGGTTTGACTACAGTTATTGAGAAATAAGATAGCTAGCTTAAATAATAATGATAGTAGTAATAATAATAGGTCTATTACTCTCTCAGAAATAAGGAGTCTGGAGTTAGGGAAATCAGGTCTGCTCTCACTGCTCTCTGGTCATCAGCAAAGGGACTCCTTTCCCTCATGGTCTACTTTCCTTTTTCCTTTTTTTAAAAAACTTATTTGAAAGGCAAAGTGATAGGGACTGGGGTTGCAGTGCATTGTAATTTCAATCCTCTAGTTCACTCCCCAAATGGACACGATGGCTGGGACTAGGCCAGGATAAAGCCAGAAACCTGGAACTCCTTCTGGGTCTCCCATGTGGGTGGCAGAGGCCCAAGAACTTGGGCCACCATCTGCTACTCCCACCCTCCCCCACGCTAGGGATGTTAGCGGGGAGCTGGATCAGAAGCAGAGCAGCCAGGACTAGAACAGTGCTTTGTTATGGGATACCAGTGTCTCAGGTGTTGGCTTAGCTCACTGGGCCCCCATTTCAGCCCCCATGTCCTCCTCTCCTGGCAGTGTCCCTGTCTGTCCTATTTGTGATTCAGCCAGTTGGGAAGAAGGGAGAAAGGACAACAGGCTCCTTCTTCAGCTCACAAGTTCCACGTAAGAGTTCAGCTTTTATCTCTGACTCCTGAGGTGCAAGGCCATACTTAAATGCAAGGAAGGCTGGAACTCTAGCCTTTTGGCTGGGTACATTGCTGAACCAGATAAAACTGGAATTCTGATGTTAAGAAGGAAGGGACACATGGATTGGTGGTCTCTGTCAATTAAAAACAAACCAAATTAAGAGAAAATTGAAATTGCTGTTTAAACATATTTATTTCTGAAAAGTTCTACAAAGTTAAATTCTATTAAGAGATACTAATTTTGAAGCATATTTTTTGTTACTTTTAACAGCTTGCCAGATTCTGTGATTAAGAGCATAAATGTGCTGTATGAACTATTTTAGATGCATTTGGGGACAGACCATTGACCCTTGTTAACATGGATAATTTTATCTCTGTGTGACATCCACATAATGACCTTGTGTTTCATCATTTCGCTAAAAGCTTTTGTGTGATTTACTAAAACATGTGTTGAGACTCCATTAACTTCACCATTTTCCCTTTCTCATCCTGCCTCCATATATTGCCTATTAGGTTAGAGCAGTGACATTTGTAAATCAGAGGTTGTTTAATATGGTAGTCGAATAGCACTGTTTCATTCTCTTGTCTAGGAAATCATAACTGAATCTGGCAAACTGGCACTGGTCTAGTCTGCGACTTGATTTATTGTGTATCCATTACTGACACAGGTCAGTTCTCTGGAGAAAGTGCAGATGAGGAAGTCTGCACTTGGATGAGATTTATATCAGTAGACTTTTTAAAAAAGAGTTATTTTATGTATTTGAAAGAGTGATACTGAGAAAGGGAAAGATGCGCATACACACACACACATACACACACACACAAATATCCTTCCAGTGATTTACTCCCCAAGTGGCTCCAATGCCAGGACTGGGCCAGGAGCCTTAAACTCCCAAGAACTAAGGCCGTCATTAACTGCTTTCCCAGGCACATTAGCAGGTAGCTGGAGCAGAGACAGAGCAGCTGGGTCTCCAAAAGGCACTCTGATATGAGATCCAGCTTCACCAGCCATGCCGCAAAGCCCGCTGAGTTAGTGGACTTTCAGTAATTAGATTGCCCTCCTCCACAAGCGGGTGGGCCTTCTCTAAGTAGTTGAAGGTGTGCACAGAAAGAAAGGTTCACCTTCCCTGAGGAGTGCAAATTCTCCAGCAGGCAGACGTCTGACCTCATCTGCGACATTTTTATATGGAATTCAGGTCTCCCTAAATCTGCAACACACGGTCTTTGGAGTCACACTACAATTCTTCCCTCAGTCTCCACTCTGCCAGCCTCTCTCATCAGGGTTTAGATAAAGCCTCCAGAATTATGTGATCTAATTCCTTAAAATAAATAAGTTTAAACGCCCTATTGGTTCTGTGTCTCTGAAGAACCATGACCAATACAAATGCTTTATAAGGCAGACAGTGGTCCCCAAAAGAGATCCATGTCCTCATTCTGGAGCATATTGTATTACCTGGCAAAGGAGAATTAAGTTTGTGTGTGGAATTAAGGTTGTATGGCAGCTGACCTTAAAGAGAGGGAGCATTACCTAGATTACCAGGGAAGATACAGTATAATCGTTGGAGTTTTCAAAACCAGAAGGTAGAAGATTTCAAGGCCAAAGTGAGATGTGAGGAGATGCCAAGTAGGTAGTGACTTTTGTTATAAGGAATGGACGGTGGGCATGGTTGCCTCTCACACCCCTTGTCCACCTCTTCTTTCTTGTGCTTCTCCTCTGGTACTAGGGGAAGATGGTGGGCAGAGACTAAGGTCTCCATATTTAATGATTCAGTTGGCTTCTCTTCTGGCTAACACTGACTGCCTCTGGGATGCATCTGTGAAGCTAGAATTGTCCAAGGCATGCCTGTGTGGTTCTTGGGAAGAATTCTTGGGAGACCTAGCTTGGACTCTCACCTTTTCCTCCCCATTCCCCTAAGCTCCCACCTTATGTGGTCCATTCTCATTCTTGCAACTGAGTTTTACTTAACCAGCCATGAGACTTCTTGGTTGGGTACTAACAAGATTGCTCAAATCCAGGCACCTTACTTATGGTTCACTTAGCTGCAGGAAATCTTTTTTTTTAAAGATGTATTTTATTTATTTGAAAGACAGAGTTACAGAGAGAGGTAGAGACAAAGAGAGAGATCTTCCATTTGCTGGTTCACTCCCCAGATGGACACAATGGCCGGAACTGCGCCGATCCGAAGCCAGGAGCCAGGAGATTCTTCTGGGTCTCCCCGACAGGTGCAGGGGCCCAAGAAATTGGGCCATGACAGAGAGCTGGATTAGAAGAGGAGCAGCGGGGACTGGAATCAGCGCCCATATGGGATGCCGGCACTTTAGGCCAGGGCTTTAACCTGCTGCGCCACAGCGCCGGCCCTGTCATTTGTTCTTGACTTAGGAGGGGATAGTACTTGCACTAGTCTCTTGGGTCTCCCTTTGATTTGGGGATGGTAATAACTCTCTTTACTCCCTTCATGGTTAGCCTAGGGAAGGGATAGTCTATTTCCCAAACTTGGCACTTCTCTTAAATGCAACTGTTATCTTTTCTCAGTCCTGTTATTACTTAGTTGTGATGATCCTGGTTTTAGAACTATTTCAACACAAAATATCGTTCCTGGCATTTCTGAGGGGAGGCAGAAAACCCTAACAATGAACAATTCTCAGAGTCTCTAGTCTTAGAACAGGGATGGTTAGTCACTTTGGGTTTTAAAATTCCATGAAAACTGGGGGGAAAATCTCTCTGGGCATTTGATATCATCCTTTACCATAGGCTACTGAGGTGGGATGAGATAAGACCATTTTGGTCTTGCAAGCCATGGTAAAGAGTTTAGACTATATATTTTTTCAGAGCAATGAGAAATTGTTGAAGCATTTTAAGTAGGGGAGCGATATAATCTTACATTTTCCTCTTTATTTTCTCCTTTCTTCAATGATTCTGGTGTTCTGATCTTTTGTTATCTTTTTGCCACAGAAGCATTGGTGGGGATGGAAGGCAAGTGAAGGAGAAACTGTTGAATGACCATAGGTATTTCTAGACTTTGTAGAAGCTAAGCTCACAGAAGAAATGATACCTTTCTTTAAGTGGATAAGGGGACCTGTGAAAGTACCCTGAGAAGGACCTGTGGTCGAGGGTTCAGGGAGTGCTAGAACCGCACCCGCATTCCGGACCCTGTGGTAACTGAGGCTTGGATCTGCACTGGTGGTGAGTAGATGGAAGTGCTCCAGATGAATCTGGCTAAGAACAGGGTCTCTCAGCTTGTCAAACCACCCAACCCCTCTACTACCACAGCACAGGAGCCCCTCTACTCCAAGCAACAGGAAGGGTTCAACACTAGAAATTTCGGTAATGAGTCCTGTTGCCTGAAGGCCAAAGATGTTTGGTGCTGTAGGGGGAACCATGTTTGTAACTAAAATTGAGTTCTCAGTGGGTAGGAAGAAGAGGGAAAGTGGCTGTTAGGAGGTAAGTCCCCATGCCTAGTAAGATGTATATCAGACTTATTTCACATATGACAGAAAGCACTGGGTACTAATATGCAATGTGTATTTACATTCCCTTTAACATTTGTTCTTACTAGGGTAGTCTATAAGTTACCCTAGTATAAGTTCCTTGAGGATAGCAATTTTTTTAGTTCGGTTTATTTTTCCCAATACTTATCATGGTAGATGGCACACAGTAGCTCTAGCACAAAGTAGCTGCTGAATAAATGTTAGTTGATTGATTTTTGTGTTGCTTTTTTTAAAGATTAAATAATTTATTTGAAAGTCAGAGTTACAGTGAGAGAGGGAGAGACAGTGAGTGGCTCACTCCCCAGTGGCTTACTCCCCAGATGATTGCAACAGTGGCTCACTCCCCAGATGACTGCAACAATTTTACCTGCTATGCCACAATGCCAGCCTGCTTTTGTTGTTTCTAAAGAGAAAGTTGAAGGGTGCCATTATTTGCTGGTTTTCTAGTTATCTTTGTAATAGAACTTTACAAGTAGAAGTGACCACATGGTCAAACCCAGATAATTAGAATATTGACATAGAGACAAGTAAAGGGATCATCTAGGATATTTCATATTTTAATATTAGACCCATGATTAATACTATGATTCTCCTAAAAGTTATATTTTTATAAAAACAACAAACAAAAAAGTTAAAAAATGAAGAAGATGAATCTTTCATTCTGGTATTCAGCTATTAATCACTTCATCTATCAGCCTGATGTACCCAGGATGTAGAAAGCCCTTCATTGGACACTGGATCACCTTCCTGCAGACATGGTGCATGCCAAAGCTTAATTCATTTCTTTAGTGTAGGCCTTGGAGCTCTTTCACTTCTTATCAATGAAATTTGACTCAATTTTCATTTGGTCAAAAACTCTGTTGTCCTCTGGAGTGCATGTACCATGTGCTATAAGGTCTAGGATTAGAGCTCTGGCTCTTTGTGTTTCATTGCTACTTCGGAGAAATTCCACATTCCATTCTACCAAAGATAGCCATCTTTGTTCAGATAACCATAACCATCCATGTCATTACTGCCAGCTTACTCCTTGGTTTCCTGCTTATAGCCATTTTGATACTAGAGTCATTTCCTTTGTTATCTTAGCCCCTTGATATTACCTTTGATGTCCATGAAACTAAATTATCTGATAATTTGGCCTCATATTTCCTAGACTATTCAATCCCCATGTTTTCATTCCCACTTACTTTGAATCATCTACTTCCTTGGCCACTACTTGGATATTTTTATCACCAGCTACAACTCCACTTCTGAAATATTGAAGACCATTATTCAGTTCTTTGCTCATAACTTATTCTTGGCCTCTCATTCTCTTACTTTCTTTTCTGATTGCCTCAAATTTACTGAATCCTGGATTCTTTCATATTTCATAGGCTACCACCCATTCCTCTTTCCTGCCCTCTCTCCTTCCTTCCCTTCCTTCCTTCCTTCCTTCCTTCCTTCCTTCCTTCCTTCCTTCCTTCCTTCCTTCCTTCTCTCCATCCTTCCTTCTCTCCATCTGTAGTGCACTTTTAGGCACACTACAGCCACTCTTGGAAATATGGGGAAGTACAAATGACATGAACTGGAGTTGGTGCTGTGGAGCAGCAGGTTAAGCCATTGCCTGCAGTGCTAGCATCCCAAATAGGCATTGTTTTGAGTCCTGGCTGCTCCACTTCCAATCCAGCTAGCTGATAATGAGCCTGGGAAAGCACTGGAAGATGGCCCGAATGCTTGGGACCCTGCACACATGTGTGATACCCAGATGAAGCTCTTGGCTCCTGGCTCTAGCCTGGTCCAGCCCTGGCTATTGAGGTCATTTGGAGAGTAAACCAGAAGACAGAATCAATCTCAATCTCTCTCTCTCTCTCTCTCTCTCTCTCCCTGCCTCTCCCTCTTTCTGTAACTCAGCTTTTCACATAAATAAATCTTTAAAAAGAAAAAAAGAAATGGCCTGGACTCTGGAGTCAAAACTTCACTCATGTATTTACTGCATGATCTATGGCAGGGCCTGTGTTAGGAGCAGGCCTGCTTGTGTTCAGGACTGTATTTCAATGCCATTGCTATCCTCACTATAGGTGTGTCCAAGGATAGTTTCTTTCTTTCTTTTTTTTTTTTTTAAGATTTTTATTTATTTATTTGAGAGGTAGAGTTACAGACAGTGAGAGGGAGAGACAGAGAGAAGGGTCTTTTTTCCATTGGTTCATTCCCCAAATGGCCTCAATGGCCAGAGCTGCACTGATCTGAAGCCAGGAGCCAGGTGCTTCTTCCCAGTCTCCCATGTGAGTGTAGGGGCCCAAGCACGTGGGCCATCTTCTACTGCTTTTCCAGGCCACAGCAGGGAGCTGGATTGGAATATGAGCAGCTGGACTAGAACAGGCGCCCATATGGGATGCCGGTGCCACAGGTGAAGGATTGACCTAGTGTGCCACAGGGCCGGCCCCCATGGATAGTTTCTGTATCAGTCCAAGTCCCAGTTTGAAAGAGAGGGAACTAAAATTAGGATAATATGAGGAGGTTTTAATCAAGGAGGATTATTTGCAAATGTGCAAGAAGGTTTTCAGTAAACCATTAGTAAAAGCTACTGGCATAATTAAATCTACTAGGGTCAGGGGACACAGCTGCTACATGAATCCAGAAGGAGAGTCAGGCCTTGTTGGTGTAGGGATCTTTCTCCCCAAAGCTCACCGTTCCCTAACTTTAACCCAGGAAGAAAGGCTTGGGTGTTTTGGCACTGTTCATCATTCCTAGAGGGAATTCTAACATGCTCCTCTTCCCCCAGGACTCGACCACAGGGCCTGGCCTGTTCACTGTTCTGTTCCCTTTCTGAAAGTCCTGCTGCCCAAGCATGAACAGACCATAACTGTGGAGGTGGGAAAGTTTGGCTTTTCCCTACAATCCTTCCAATCTTTTGATATGGCAGGAACTCTGCTCCTAATTTCCTTTGTGGTGTAGTCTCTTGTATTCCAACATGCAGGACCTTGAAAATCACAAGTCTTGCCTTGCATGATCATTGCTTCTCTGTTCAAGAGGAGGAACCACGGCTGGTGCTGTGGTTCACTTGGCTAATCCTCTGCCTGTGGCGCCAGCACCCCAAATTCTAGTCCCGGTTGGAGCTCCGGATTCTGTCCCAGTTGCTCCTCTTCCAGTCCAGCTCTCTGCTGTGGCCCAGGAAGGCAGTGGAGGATGGCCCAAGTGCTTGGGCCCTGCACCTGCATGGGTGACCAGGGGGAAGCACCTGGCTCCTGGCTTCGGATCGGTGTGCCAGCTGTAGCGGCCATTTGGGGCGTGAACCAATGGAAAAGGAAGACCTTTTTCTCGTCTCTCTCTCACTGTCTAACTCTGCCTGTTTAAAAAAAAAAAAAAAGGAGGAGCCACGCTGGGGAGGAAGGCCACACTGAAGCACGGGAGGTAGGGAACACAGTGAACTCTTCACAGTGTAACTGGCTAATCCAAATCCAAAATAGGCTGAATGGGTACTAGACTCTATCACCATTCAAATAAACGAAGAGACTAATAAGTTTTCAAAATAAATGAATTAATCAAACCCCAGAAGAGATGAAAATCTGACAGCCAGCTGTCCTGGCACTCTACGAGTGCTGTGCAGCCTACAGAGACAGTGTGAATGGTCACAGTGCTCTGTTGCTCATCACACCACTGTGTTACACAGCTCCAGATTCTTCTCAGAAGGAGAATTCCTAAGGGAGAGAGTGAGGCCAAATCTGTTTCCAGGGAGAACGCTTGGTTACTATAACCCCAAGGAAATCAGTGCCTTTCCAGCACAGGCTGAAGAAGTGCACTGGGATTTTTCTGAAGACAACAGAAGCCTGGTGATGGTTTTCTCAGCAGTGTAGTCACAACCGCTCGGCAAGTAGTGAGAATTAGTCGTTTGAAGCTGTCCTGCCCTGTTCTGACTTGCTGACTGTTGAATGTCTTTTTTCTGTTTTTTCTCTGTATATTGTTAAAGCATTCAGAAGTGAAAGTGGAAAATATTATACTGGAACGAGTCTGCAGATGATAAAAATTCGGGAGGCAAGACAAATAGATTAGGAGATGCTTTTAAAGTACAACTTGATCTTGATAAATGGGAGGCATGGACCGAAATCAGTAAAAGAAAGTTTAGTAAAGGTGACATTGGGAAAAATGAAAACATAGTACTTAACTAGGCAAAATCTAGTTTCAATAATATTGTTGAGTAGCTTTGGGGATTTGCTTATTAATGGAATGATTATGAGGTTTTGTGTGTGTTACAGTGACAATGGCTTTATTGTTTTACATCAGTAGAATATTATGGGACCAGTGCTGTGGCATAGCACATAAAGCTACTGACTGACACCAGCATCTCTTATGGGCACCCATTGGAGTCCCTGTTGTTCCATTTCCAACCCAATTTCCTGCTAGTGTGCCTAGGAAAGCAGCAGAAGATAGTCCAAGTACTTGGGCCCCTGCACTCATGTCGGAAACCCAGAAGAACCTTCTGGCTCCTGACTTCGGCTTGGCCTAGCCTTGTCCATTGCAGCCATTTAGGGAATAAAACAGCAGATGGAAGATTCTCTCTCTCTTCTCTCTCTCTCTCTCTCTCTCTCTCTTTTTCTTTATCTCTCCCTCTCTGAAACTCTGCCTTTCAAATAAATAAATATTTAGGAAGAAAAATTATGATTACAGTTACTTTAGAAAGATCATTTCATCATTTTCACAAAAGAGCACTAAGTGGCTATTGTAATTGAAGCCAAAAGAACAGCAGATTTGAAGAATAAAATAGCCCTGAACAAATCTATTGGTACACTAAATATTTTCTGCGATCTGGAAAAGAGGTAAAAGCAAACATCAGAATTTAGAATGACAACACCTCTCTACTGTCTATATGAAATGCCTTGAATTGCCTTGCTGTAAGGGGAGGAGCTTTTGCTTCCATCTTTGCTGCAGTCTCCTCTTCTGTGCCTTGACTCTTAGCTTAGAGATAGCTGCATAATCAGTATAAGGCATCTTATATATTGCAGTCATTGTAGAACTGACCCACTGAATACACTCCTGCACACCCATTCTGGCCATTAGACCTCAGATAACAGACCTAAACCAATCATATATGTGATTCATAACATGCCCTCACTTAAATCTAGTCATGGATATTTGTACTTTTCACAATGTAATAGACATCTATAAATCCACAATTTGAAACATGAACTGGAAACTCATGATTTCTGTCTCAGTTCCACTCTACCTCCCACTACCCTGCATCTCTGGCCTGAGAGCATAAGATGATAATCATCCAAAATCCCATGTTCATCATTTCCTTTTTTTTTAAAAAAATGTATACTTGATTACATCAACTTAGAGGCCTAAAGTGTATATTTTTAACTTTATAAAGAGTATTCATAATATATGTAATTATTTGGAACTTACGTCTTTCATTTATGTTGCCAAGATCCATTGGCATTGTTGTATGTTACTATAGTTAATTAATTTTTACTTCTGTATCATCTCCCCTTGTGAAAATATACCAGAGTGTGTTCATCTCTCCTTTTGATATACACTTGGGTTATTTCCAGATTTTACTACTATGAATAATACCAGTATGAATGTTCCAGTAGATTTATTCTACTAGCAGAAATGTCTTTCCTGGATCATTGTCATCCTCATTCCAACACACCCTAGTGTTTCTTATCCTAAATTCACCTGCACCTAGCCTTACCACATATTCCCTTGCTATTGCTGTTAAATAACTGTTGTTTCATTCACTATCAAGACTTCCCTCAAACTTGTATATACACAGCCACTACTTCAATTTCTACTCAGTTTTCAACTCAGGTTCCTCTGAATTCTGCAACCACCATTCCACCCAAACTACCTTTGCTAATTTTATTGATGATTTCCATGTTGCCAAACTCAGTGGACACTTTTCCAACAGTCTCCTAAGAGCCATTAAGCCATATGGGCCTTAGCTGAAAATTCTTTCCTTGTTGAAACATTTTCCCCTTTTGTCATCCATGTCACCACATTCTCTTGGATTTCTTCTTTCTGTCTGTATGTTAGCTCTTACTCCTCTTCTTACTGCTGAAATATTGGGATTCATCAGAGATCAGCTCTAGGTCTCTTTATTTTCTTCCTCAATATTCTCCCATAAGTGTCCCTGTTCATGATTTCTATCTCACCAAAATCAGTGAGAGCCCCTCTGATTCCCGGCTTAGATACCAGTGACTTCCAGTGTATCCAAAACTTTCATTTATCAAATCTTCTTTCCATCATCATTCCTTGGATATTTTATATGCACTTTAAACTTAACACTTTTAAAACAAGACTTTAGTTTCCTTCCAAAATCCAGTTCTCCTCAGTCTCCAGATCAGAAAATGATACTTCCACCCATTTATTTGCTTAAACTTTAAACCCTAGAGACTGCTTTTTATATGTGTTTTTTTATAATTCTCAGTTTCTTAGCCCATCCATCTCCAAGACTCATCAATTCTAACCCCATTGCTGGCACATAAATCCAAAAGCCACTGTCCCCTCTGCCTGGGAGTGCAAAGGTCTCTTAATGAACTCTGGGCTTCTATGCCTGTCTTCCTCTCAGCCCCACCCATTCTCCGGCTCTGATCTTTTAAAACCATAAATCAGATTATGTCACTGCCTGCATAAAATCTTTCAATGGCTTGTGGTTGCACTCACAATAAAATTAAGCCATGTTCTCTGGCCTCTGAGGCTTTTGGTGCTATTTCCTGATCACTGGTACTGTCTCAGCCTGGGTTATTCTGCTCCTTTTCACCCCACTCCAACCCCACCATCCCTTGAGCTCTCCCTCAGCAGTTTGTTCTTTCATGTTCCCAGATCCTTGGCATGTGGACTATTGTCCCACCCATCCCCACTCTTAACCCAACTAATGGTTTTTCATTCTTTAGGTCTCAGCCTGAATAACACTTCTGCTGGAATGTGACATCATTTGGTGGTCATGGGGAAAACAGAATTTATAAAAGATTTTTTTCCTATTTCAAGATGTTACATTTTACTTCTTAAATTAATAAATACAACTAAAAAGAAAGAAATCACCCATAATCTACCACTAAAAAATAAGTATAGTTAACATTTTGGTGTATATTTTCAAAATGTTTTCTTTATCTAAATATCAGTTGCTTAGATGGCCTCCATACCTGTGATTTGTGTATCTCTAAATTTTATATATAATTTGCACAACTACTCCTTTACATTGGGAAACATTTATCCCTTGAAATTTCTCTTGGGATTCTGGGGGGTTAGACAACCCATTCTCCTGGTCACATCTTGCTTCAATTTCCTGTTGCCATAGTGGAACTGATCTTCCTGTGTCAAGTGTCTTGTACAAGCTTAGCTACGGGACATGGCCCCTTATCCTTGATCCTGATTTCCCTTACTGGGGATTAAGGGAGCTGGGAAATGTTGTAGAAGAGCACATCTCCATTTTCAAAATCTTCCTGTTCCTAAGGGAGACCAAGTGTGATTTGCCTGCCGCATTGCAGGGCTGGGCCATTCTCTCTGCCTCCCAGTGAGTGCCCCACCTCACTCAGTTCTCCCACTTCCCAGGAACTGTGACTTTCCTGATGGGGAAAAATCCAATGTTCTGTCTGTTTTGATGTTTCTTTCCAGATCATTTTCTGAAGGGTCTCACTTTCTACACTCAAACCAACTCAGACATTTCCCCTAAACATGCGGTATTTTAGGCTACAATGAAATCAAGCCATTCCCCTAGTGGACAGAAACAATTCTGACCATCTGTTGTTTTAAATAGTCTTCCCCCTCAATCTTGGCATATAGAAATGCTTTGTTCCCCCTCCCTCAAAATGGTACCAACTATTTACTGTTTAGGAATCTGTTCTCACCAGCACAGCCTGGGAACACCCTCTAGATCAAAGTGTGTGAGACATAGATGGTAAGTAAAACGTTTAATGGTTTATGATGGGCAGCATACCCTTCAAGTTGTTAGAAATGTAGATTCCCAGGCTTTGTGCCAGGACTAATCCATCCACATCTACATTTTGATCCCCAGGACATTCATATGCACATAGAAGTTGGAGACTTACTGGAGTTCAGCATTTATATGGCTTTCATAAGAACCCAATAGCAATATTTTCATTGGAAAATCTATAAAGGACAACTATGGACATTTATTTGACAATTTAATTTGTGCTTTGGAACAGCTAATTTTACTTATTAAATGTAGCATTGATGCCAAAATGCAAAATGCTTCTCTAAAATACGATGTCTTTAATAGCTCTCCTGTACTTGAGCTAAAGTAAACCTTAGAGTCCATTATTTTCACATGGCATTTTTATAGGAAGTTAAAATGCAATTCAGTGGTTTCGCAAATTAATATAGAAGCATCTCTTGTCTTCTAGAAGATTTACTATGAAATTCTAAATTTGACAATTTTGAAAGCAAACTACAAGTGTATATATACATGTATATGTATATATTTTACATATATATAAAACTAAAATATCTTTTGCTTTTGACTCATTAAGGACACAGACACTTTAGTATGAGCTTTTTGAAATGAGATTATTACAAATCACAAGGGTGGAATAATATTTAATGGGACTAGATCAAGTTGAAAGCTGTGATGTGGTTTAATTTGGAATCCCAAATAAATATAGGAAAAATAAAAATCTAGCACCAGTTATCATGTTGTAGAACATTATAAATGAGCTGAATTTTCCCTGAAAACAAATTAGAAGTTAACTTAGTTAACTTCTCAACAGCACTATTTCTAATTTGTTTCACTTTTGTCCTCTTTTGAGCTGTTAATTTAGTGAACTATTTGCTGTGCAGGAGTAGCCATGTGAAAATACCAGTTCCTGAAATCCCTCAGCTGAAAAGTCATCTGGCACATTTTTCTGTTCCCATTTGAAAAGTTTCAGATTCCCAGCTGGCAAAAGCATTGAGTGTGCGAATGCTTCCAATTAGAAGCAAGATTTTCCCCATGCACGGTCCAAGACTGCACAGTGGTCTGCAGAGGATTTGTGGAGACCTTTCCCTCTTTGTCGTCTCGCTTTCTGCTGCTATTACAGGGACAGTTTGCAGAACTGTGGTTGCTGAACAAGTGTAACAGTTTCTGCACATTAACTCATTAGGACATAGCAATTCCATCTGAACAAAGAGAATGCAGCCTTTTAGATGTGTTTCCTTGGAAAGACTTCCAAAAGTGTGAGAGTTAAAAACCAGAAAGGCATTGTTTCACAAATGGAAGCTATTTGTTCTTGTGCCAGCAGGAATTGTTTTATAATGTTGCTTTCAGAAGATGGAATTAAATAATACACTGTGAAATATTTCACCATGTTAATTCACTTGCAAGTTTTTGTAAGTTGTAAGGTGAGGAGAGAAAAAGCAAAAGCTAACAGTATTCCTTAAGCCAAGTTTGCTTTTATTGCGTATAAATCACTCCTACACAGACTGTGAGGATAGAAACAAGTTCATGTATTGCACATAGGTGTCAGAAAAAGGGAGTCATTTCATGTTTTGGCCCCAAGTCTGTAAAACATAATTGTGAAAAAAAATCCTTCCTGTATTTTCATGTTATATTGCATATCACTTAGAAATGCAGGCCTCAGGCTTCATACGGAAGCTGTTTTCAGATCTTTACAAGGCATACAGGAATTTTTTCCTTAAATATTTATTTATTTATTTTGAAAGCAGAGTTAGAGAAAGAGAGAGAGGGAGAGAGATCTCCTATCTGTTGGCTCACTCTCCAAGTGCCCACAACAGCTGGGACGGGCTCAAGCAGAAGCCAGGAGCCAGAGACTCAATCCAGGTCTCCTATGTGGGTGGTCTAGACCCCAGTATATGAGCCATCATCTGTTGCCTTCCAGGGTCTGCGTTAGCAGGAAGCTGGAGTCAGAAGCTGTAACTGCCTGGACCCAGGTGCTCCAATATGGGATGCAGGCATCTTAAACAACATCTTCACAACCGGGTCAAACGCCTATCCTTGGGTATACCTTTATTCATTTCTTAGTGTTTACTATGCCCTTTGGTCTGAAAACTACTTCTTACCTGCATTGTAGTTGTTCTCCTCTTTTTAAACTTCTTTTGACAGACTGTTTAGCATGTATTGTTTTACCCTCTCACACTTCCTTTTCTCAGTTTTCCTACTTGTGTTTTTGGTTATATGTTATAGTTGTAAAATAATATTTCTGTTACTATTTCTAAAATAGGGGTTCTCAAATTTTAACGTATGTTAGAATCACATGGAAAGCTTGTTTTGAAAAAAAATGCTGGGCTCTCTGCTTAGAGTTTCTGATTCTATAGTTTTGGGATGAAGTCCTAGAAATTACATCACTAACAAATTCTCAGGTGATGCTACTGGAATGGGGACCACAATTTGAGAAGTAATCTTTTACATCTTTGCTACTCAAAGGATGTTAGAGAATCAGAACCCTGATTCTAACAAGCTCCCAGGTGATGCCGAGTCTGCTAGGCTTGGAGCTATGCCTTGTGAAGTACTTGCATCTATAAAAATTCAACCTAATTGGCAGTTGGCTGGGTTTCCTCATCTGAAAGGGGTTTTCCTTCCAGACTTCTCCCTGAATGGGAGGGGTGGCATGGCTGTGAGGGAAGTCGTGGTCCGTTCTGAGCAGCTGGCTCTGTACAGGCTGCCAGGGTACAAAGCAGGCAGGTGTCATTTACTGATGACTCCTTGGGCGATTCCTGCTCACCATTCCAGCAGGTGTTTTTTCTTGACTTAGAAGAGAGCACAGAGCATGAGGGTGGGGGTAGAGTGAACGAGAATAGAGCATCTTCAAAGCAAACAGCTTGTTCTAAAAGTTTGAAAACATGATCAGACTTTGTTGTGATCAAACTTCACTAGTGGTGACTAGCCTAGGTTTGGATATTTTCTCTAGTGCAAGGGGGAAGCATTGGGGAATTCTAAGCAAAGGAGTGATGTATTCATTTTATACATGATAAAACACTTGATAAAAATATATAAAATTCATATAGTATGAATAAAACAAGTAATCACAGACCATTCCAAACCAATCTAAGTAAGATTTTGTCAATCAGAGTCCAATCAGCTGACTAAGGCATACGAACTATACTTTAACAAGTGAATTTCCTATGAAACTCACCAGCTGAGTGCTGGTGAAGTTGTTACCTAGGCAATGAGGGTGAAGAGAAAGCATGAAGTTGTCTTTGAGCCTCATCTGCAGGAAGCAGCTGGAACTGGGAGAGCAAAGGGAAGAAGCCAGAGTGATGAGTACTTCAGCTACTTAGAAAGGGTCCCAGAGACCTACAACCTAGACCTCTGAGAAGATGCACTGTTTGCCTTGGGATGTTACCTGTGTTTTACAGTTCCCTGGGAAATTGTGCCAGACCCCACAGGATCAGCCACTGTCTTGACTTTATTTCGTGGGTTTCTTTAGAGTTTTACTACATACATATGTATCCAACATTAAATTGTTCAGTAGTGCCTGTCTTTATTCATAATAGTCTTCTATATATTTTCTTCTTAAAGTTTTATACTTTCAGCTTTTCTTCTAGATACATAATCCATTTTGAGCTACTTGTTTTAACACTTATGAGTTGAGGTTCATTTTTTTTTCCCACCCAGAGACCCCAGCCTGGGTGGAGTCTTAGTGCACTCAGAGCCGGACAACTCACTGTGGCCACAGAGAGCTGTGTTCCTGGCTGATTGGCAGTGGTGAGGACAATGCAGCCCTGAGCAGCCCCACAAAGCTGCTGACACCAAATGGACAGGGTGCATCCTGCCATAGGTGTACATTTCCTTCCGTTTTTTCATAAACATTTCTCTTTGATGGTTTGATACAGTTAAGTTCGTGTGTCAACTTGAGCCACCAGAGAGTTGGTCAAACATCATTATAGGTGTTTCCATGAAATATGTTGTGAGATGAGACTGGTATTTAAATTAGTAGGCTTTGGGGCTGGCATGGTGTGGTGGGTAAAGCTGCGTTCTGTGATGCTGGCATCCCATCTGGGTGCCAGTTCATGTCCCAGCTGCACCATTTCTGATCCAGCTCCCTGATATTGGCTTGAGAAAAAGCATAGGGAGACCTAGAAGAACCTCCTGGCTCCTGGCTTTGGCCTGGCCCAGCCCTGGCCATTGTAGTCATCTGGGGAAATGAACTAGCAGATGGAAGCTATCTATTTTTGTCTCTTCCTCTCTGTAACACTGTCTTTCAAATAAATAACTAAATTATTTAAATTTACATTTTTAAATTACAGAGAGGCAGAGACAGAGAGAGAAAGGGAGAGGTCTTCCATCTTCTGGTTCACTCCCCAAGTAGCCGCAATGGCCAAAGCTGGGCAGATCCAAAGCCAGGAGCCAGGAGCTTCTACCAGGTCTTCGAGGCGGGTGTAGGGGCCAAGGACCTTGGCTATCTTTCACTGCTTTCCCAGGCTCATTAGCAGGGAGCTGGATCAGAAGTGGAGCAGCCAGGACTCAAACCGTTGCCCAAATGGGATGCCGGCACTGCAGGCAACTGCTTTACCTGCTATGCCACAGAACTGGTCCCAATAAATAAATCTTTAAAAGAAAATTAGTATTCATTGAGAAGAAAAGATAACCCTCCTTACTGTGGCTGGGCCTCATAAAATCAGTGGACTGTCTTAAGACAAAAACAATAATAATAATCCACTGAGGAAGAAGGAATTCTGCCAGCTGACCGTCTGCTTTGGGCCTCTAATCTGCTGTTCTACCCTTCAGATTCTGGATTTACCAGTCTCTGTCATTCATAACCCAATCTTGTAAAATAAATCCCTCTGTGTATATATTTGTGCTCATTGACTTATGATCCTGATAAGCCCATTTAAGTAGAGAATATTGTAAGTAAGTAAAAAAATGCATTTAATATAGCTAACTTGCCTAATACTGTAACTTAGCCACACAGTGCACTATAGAGTAGTTGTTGCTAGCCTGGGAAAAGATAACAAAATTCCGAATGCAGTGCCTATTGAATGCACATTGTTTTCATGCCATCATAAAACGTAAAAAAGGTAAGTCATGGACTGCCTTCATGTAGACATCTCCATTGGTTCTAGAGAACCCTGACAAATGCGTCGTCATTTTGAAAATAGGAAAACACTATCTGCAAGACTCAGCAGCATCTTTCTCTGTGCACGTGACTCGTGGATGGAGCCTTTGGGTTTGACTCTGCAGCAGATGGTTGCATCTAACTGGATCAGCAGAGGGGATCGTGGGGCACTCTCCACTGTTCGGTTGATCCAGGGTTTTGTGACCATGGAAGAAGAGGGGGAAGACACTGGGGAGGAAACCAGCAGCTTTTGCCATGGTGAAAATGTCCTGCCTGGCAGGCCTGTCCCTTCTCTGAATTCAATTCTTTATCCAAAACAGGCATAAGCAATGAATTTTCTTCTGTGTGTGAGCCAAAATCTTTCCGAGGTGTGATGTGTTTCTACACTGGTCCAGGCTTTGGAGGGCATATGCGGACCCAAGTGGAATAATTTGAGCTCTTCCTGGAAATGTCCCTCTTCTCTCTCCCAGTTTTCCCACTCGTCTTTTCCTTTCTCTTTATGGACATACGCTGCATCCCCATCCTGGCTTCAGTGGGCAGCAGATCCACTTTCCTATGGACTGTGGGACACAGGCACATCCCCGCAGTAATGCTGAGCTCTGCTCCTCTCCCCCCATGAGAAGAAAAGAAATGCCTTTGCCTATTCATAAAACAGTCTCCATTTGTTTACATAGAAGCCAGGGTCAGTAATTTACTAAGTGAGGGTTGTCCAAGTCCATGGACTTAATAAGAGAATGATGGAATATGTAATGTTTATGCTCTAAGGACTTAGCAAGGAGGTGCCTGCCCAGAAAATGCGTGACTCTTCTTATATGCTTTGGAAGACCGAGACCAAACCAATTTTGTGGTTTGGGTTCCAGACAATCAGTGAATGAGACAGAAGAGCAGAGACTATTGAGCCATTTTTCTGGCTTTGCATTACTAGAACTTGACAATCACGTAACATCCTAAGCCTTGACTTTCCAAGTTGGAAAGCAAAACCAAAAATCTTATGATATTTTACACAGCTGAAGAAAAAATAATTTAATGCATATAATCAGATGATATTTATTTTTTTTTGATGTGGCAAAGTTGGAAAATGTATTCTCCAAGGACATTGACCAAACAAACCCTCTCTTTAAACACCTGAATAGAGAAGATGCATTTGTCTATAGCTAATTCATACCCCAAGGGTGCCTTCTCCAAAACTTCAGTGGGAGAGAGAAGGAGGTTGGGTGGTACAGGGTAATTTGGTGGACATGCTTGATTTGTAAATGGCATAGCAAATCATCAGAATTCTGGGCATCTAGCTGTCAGGGGATAACTGACTCCTGGACGCAGCCACTGCAGGAGTGCCCAGCCACCTTCATAACCAGCATCCCCACTCCAAGGTGCAAATGTCCCTTGGCTCATCTACATCTTGTTTTTTCTTTTCCAAAGATTGTTGAAATTCAATTTTAAAATGTTTTTATAACACAAAAATGATTCTATGAAACTTTTAATAAAAATGTCACCAGGTTGGCCTTGAGTGAATCTCTCTGACTGGCTTGTCCTGGTCCTTAGACTTTCTGGAAACTTCCATGGATAGGTCTGTGCTTTGCAATGATCATGCTTCCTTTAATGTTAATTTGCTTATGCATTGCTCTTCCCTACCTTGACTATGTAATCATTTGAAAACTTCTATGGAGGACTGACACATCACACAAACTATTGTGGTAACTGAGGATATAATATGGAGAAAAAGGAATCCCTCTGTCCACATGGAGGCTTATTTACATGCAAGAAATGTGGAGAACATTCAAGTAAACATCCATGTAGTCCGCTAATACTTATTGAGCTCCTTCAATGTGTCAGACACTGTGCTAGGCTCTAAGGATACACACACACACACACACACACACATCCTATACTCATAATATACGCCTGGAGGGGAGACAGGTCATAAAGTTGGTACATAGTATGTGATTTACACTTTAGTGTTTTTTCTTAATTTTACCTCTATTGCTTTTATATTGCTATATGCCTCTTAGATTTTTTTTCTTTTTTTTTCTTTTCTTTTTTTTTTTTTTTTTTGACAGGCATAGTGGACAGTGAGAGAGAGAGACAGAGAGAAAGGTCTTCCTTTGCCGTTGGTTCACTCTCCAATGGCCGCCGCGGCCGGCGCACTGCGGCCGGCGCACCGCGCTGATCTGATGGCAGGAGCCAGATACTTATCCTGGTCTCCCATGGGGTGCAGGGCCCAAGCACCTGGGCCATCCTCCACTGCACTCCCTGGCCACAGCAGAGAGCTGGCCTGGAAGAGGGGCAACCGGGACAGAATCCGGCGCCCCGACCGGGACTAGAACCCGGTGTGCCGGCGCCGCTAGGCGGAGGATTAGCCTAGTGAGCCGTGGCGCCGGCCAGATTTTTTAAGTCAGTTATACTAAACTGCATGATTTTCTTGGAGCCCTGAACAGTCTATCCCATTGTATCACAACAAACAGACTGAACACCACATGCATGCCTCAACTCACCAAATCACACAGAGTCACGAGTTCCCTGTGCCTACCCACAGACTTCAAATGTCTGGGAATGCCCTGCCTGGCAAATTCACTTGTGGGCTCCTGGAAAGGTGTTTTATTTGATACATCATTGCATGGACAGCTCATATTGCTGAATAGCTAAACATGCAATAAAGATAAAGACACTTACAAGATGGCACTCAGTGCTGGCACTGTGGTGTAGCAGGTAAAGCCGCCTCCTGCAGTGCCAGGATCCCATATGGGTGCTGGTTCAAGTCCTGGCTACTCCGCTTCTGATCCAGCTCTCTGCTATGGCCTCGGAAGGCAGTAGAAGATGGCCCAAGTCCTTGGGCCCCTGTACCCGTGTGGGAGACCCAGAAGAAGCTCCTGGCTTCTGGCTTTGGATTGGTGCGGCTCCAGCTGTTGTGGCCACCTGGGGAATAATCCAGCAGATGAAAGACCTCTCTCTCTATCTCTCTGCCTCTCCTCTTTCTGTGTAACTCTGACTTTCAAATAAATAAATAAATCTTTAAAAAAAAAAGATGGCACTTAACAATACTCATCAATCAGAGCCTCATCAATCAACAACACATATGCCAACATCACTCTTGTCTTTTCTCTAATCGGTACCATCCAATACAACAGTCACAAGCCACTGTCCTTGAAAGGCGGTTGGTCCAAATTATGTAAGGGAAAAATACATACCAATTTCAAACATTTAGTGTCATGCAAAGAAGGCGGCAATGGTCTCATTAATAAGTTTCATGTTGATTTCATATCAACGTAATAATATTTGATATATGTTCAGTTGAATAAATTTATTATTAATATTAGTGCTTCATTTTACTTTTTAAGTGTGGGTCTAAACCATAAGAGAGAAAGAGAGAGAAACAAAGAAAGAGGAAAGTAGGAAAGGAAAAAGAATGGGAGGGTAGAGAAAAAGAGAAAAAATTAGGAAAAAAGACAAGACTATGTTTTTCTTAATGTTATTATCTGTTTTCTCTGTTTATCCTGACTGTAGGTTCCCAGGATGTAATGATTTTTCTACAGTTCACAGAGGTCCAACAGTCTTCATCTATGCAGTCACTTTTCTCTGTGAGAGAAGAAATCAGCTATGTGCTTCCTTTGATCTCATAGTGGAGTCTTCCCATGGCCATACCTCCTGAAGTACAGTTTCTTCTATTCACAAGCATTACCAAGATGCATGGTATACCTGTTTGATTCACTGGGGCTTTTAAGACTTTTCTCTTCAACAGTGCAGGTAAAATATCTCAAGCCCCACCTAGTCAAGGCACAGTTCATGAAAAATAATAATGAGGGGGATTGATAATTTTCTTCTTGCAATGACTTAGAAATTTATAGAAAAAGAAGAATGGAAGAAGTCTGTTTCTAATATCATTAAAAGTAAGCCTTATTTTCCTATCTTGTTAAATATTAGTCTAAATATTAGTCTATAATTTTATATAGCTGCATTATTAAGTTGGCCTCTGTTTAAATTGTTAAATTTTCAAATACATCATTTTAATAGTACCATTAGAAAGGAAATGAGTTATAGCATGAAAGGTAGGAATGAGCTGTCTAGAGACATAGTCATCTATAGAAAACTTTCTAGAGACGTAGGAATCTATAGAGAACTTAGCAGGGAGAGAGCAATGGATATAACCTTCTAATAACAGAGATTCCCCCTAAAACACCCAGCTGGAATCCAGAGGGCTTAGGAGCTCTGACAACCTAGGAGTGACCTGGCCAGAGAGCAGGGAAAGATGTGTGCAGAAAGATATGAGGACCAGGACGCACCAGTGGACAGCACAGATGTTCCAGATCCCTGCTTACCAAGAACGCACAAGAAGGAAGCAGCAGTGCCCATGGCCTGACCTTGACTGGGTTCTGGGAAAGTCCCAAGAAGTCCCTGGAATCTGCTTACCCTTTGATCTTCACACTTTTCAGAGTTAAGGCCTGGAAACTACTGGGAGGAAGGAAGAGGCACAAAGGGAGTTAGCTGCAGTGTTAATGGGCATTGTCACTGACTAAGCCTTGAAACAGTCATTTATAGGGCATTTTAAAAACTATCCCATTTTATGAATTTTCATTGCTTGTATGACACACCACTGATTATCCTGAGTAATTACCCATACCAACTAATATGTGCTGTGCACCCCTTTGTAAAAGGCACGGTGCCAAGTCTAGTTGGGTCTGTCTGTGCCCTGGTAAGCTATTAGTCTCAGTGTAGAGACTTCCAAAGCTTCTGGACACGGCCCTCTGATGTTTCCGTTCTCTGAGTTTCTGCCCCTTTTCTCTTCTTGGCTACCCCATTTTTTTCCCCATAGCTCTAAGTAGAAGTAACATAGATCCAGAGACAGAGACAGTGTTAGGGGAATCAGCAAGAAGAAAATAGAAGGGAGCTCTTCAAAACTTGTGTGAGATACCTGAGAGTGCTGTATCCAGTGAAGCAGTGGAGCTCTGGAAGGAGGAGAGGGGAAACTAGCGAGACCATGAGGTAGTGAAAATAAAATAGGCGAAAGGAGAAAGGAAGATGTCATCTTTAGCTCATGCATTCATTTTCTGAGTACCCAGACACGAATACCATTTATTAGGACTGAGTTTGGATGGTGGGGTTAAAGGCTTCTGGTGTACACTAATGCTATTAGTGCCTCCACCATTGTGTACGCCTCTGCTTTTCCTAATATTATTTTTTTGGCCCCTGGTTTGGTCAGGCCATGGGCACTGCTACTTTGTTCTTGTCTGCTCTTGGTAAAACCTTCACTGTGAGTGGAGTCAGGCATTAAGGGGAGGAGAGTGAGACACTCTCCTTAGGAGCCAAAAACTCAGTAGCTAAGACAAATAATATTTTAATGTAGTACTTTTGACAAGTCAAAATTCATGCAAAAATTAATGCTGAACAAAATATCAATAATTTAAACAGTGTCAATTTGTTAGGATTAGAACAAAAGAACATATATGTTCTCATTAATAGTGAAACTCATATAGATTCCATAAAATCAAAGGCAAAGGGAAGGGATGTGGGGAGATACACCAGCCAGGAAAGCTGTAATTATTCACAATATACTCAATCTTGCAGACTCCCTTGGAATAGCTAGTCTGAGGTGTGTAGCGCCCATAGGGATGATTCTGTGGTGGGTTTGTGCTGCCATCTAGTGGGAAAGTTGTGATATAAGCCGCGGCAGGAAATAAGACTAGCTCTGAAAAGGTTCCGGGCAAGCCGATGGACAAGTACCAGAAATTCCCTGGGTGAATAAGTATCTGGAGTGGTGCTCAAGTTAAACCAGTTGCTTGGTACTCTGGACTCCTGTTACGTTTGAGAAACTATGCTGGTTATGGAACGGACTGTGACGTAGTGAGCTCTTTCCCAGAGTGTGAGCAGGAATGACTATGCACTTCATCCACCAGCCCTATGTATTCAAAGAAAAAACAGAACATTGCAGAGAGCAGAAGCCAGTGAGTTATGGGTCTAAAGTCCTTTAATTGGTTAGTTAGTTTGTTAGTGGGACAATGGGACTCAGGATTCGGTTGAGTGTGCTTTCCCCTGTATGGTTGCTGCTTTTCTCACCTTAGGTGATCTTGTCCTTATGGTCTGGGCCAAACATCCTGAGGCTACTCGTCTCATATTCTCCCTGGAGGGAGTATTTGGAATATGTTTCAGATATGTATGAGAGATGGAAGTTACTCCAGCCTAAGTTAAATAAACCAGTTCTGTTCGAGACCTGGTCAATGTGGCACACAATTTACAAGTGTTACCTTTGTTAATGGTGATTTATTTCTCTAGCATAGGAAGGAAGAGAAGTGGGAACTTACTCCTTGTCCTCATGCCAACCACTATTGCATTCTCTTCTGTTTTAACCAAGCTGTTCCCTACTTCACATCTCAGAAAGATCCTGGCTTCAGAGAATCACCACCCCTCCCACTACGTTCTCAAAAAATAACTTCATTTTTCTTTTAAAGAGTTATTTTACTTGTTTGAAAGGCAGAGTCTCAAAAATAACTTCATTTTTCTTTTAAAGAGTTATTTTACTTGTTTGAAAGGCAGAGTGACAGAGAGGGAGAGACAGAGAGAAAGAGATCTTTCATTTGCTGCTGGTTCATTCCCCAAATGACCACAACAGCCAGGGCTGAGCCAGGCTGGAGCCAGGCTCCATGAAGTCCACATCAGCAGGGAGCTGGATCAGCAGCAGAGCTGCTGGGACCGAAACACGTGCTTGCGTGGGATACTGGCTTCGCACAGCAGCTGCTGGGCCACATCGCTGGCCCCAGTAACTTCATTCTTGATGCTGGACATTAAATGCTCACCAATAGCGCTTCATAGTCAGGATAAATTAACAAAACCTGATACGACAAAAAAGGACAATTAAGAGTTAAGCATTTAAAAATTATAAGAGGGAGCCAGCTCTGTGGCATAGTAGGCTAAGCTGCTACCTGCCATGTCAGCATCCCATATAGGTGCCGGTTTGAGTCCCAGCTGCTCCACTTCCTATCCAGCTCTCTGCTTTGGCCTGGGAAAGCCATAGAAGATGGCCCAAGTCCTTGGGCAACTGCACCCACGTGGAAGACCCAGAAGAAGTGCCTGGCTCCTGGCTTCGGATCAGCCCAGCTCCAGCCATTGCAGCCATTTGGGGAGTGAACCAGCAGATGGAAGACCTCTCTCTCTCTTTCTCTCTCCCTCTCTCTCTCTGCCTCTCCTTCTCTCTCTCTCTCTGTCTCTCCTTCTATGTCTGTAACTCTGCCTCTCAGATAAATAAATAAATCTTAAAAAAGTAAATATAAAAACTATAATATACATGGCAGGTAGATAGATAATTACATGATAGATAGATAAATTGATAATAGAGCAAATGAGCAAGTGTGGTAAATGTTAACTTTGGGGAATAATGTGAAGGGTATATGAGAATTCTCTGAACTATTTTTGCAACTTTTCTTTGTGTTTATTTAAAGTAAGTTTTTATTAAAAAAGTGACACACATATTTGATACTATTTTAAACTTCTATGATAAAAATTTCAAACATACCTAAATTTTGCAATGGACCTCAGTATATCTGTTACCCAGTTTACCAACATTAGTGCCACTCATTTAGCAAGACTGTGCCAAATTTAATTCATATATCCTGTTTCTTTTCTTTTTCTTTCTGTGAAGAATGTGAACACGCCCAGACTTTTCAGCCTTACAGATATTATCAGGAATTCCTTGAAAATATGGAGATGCTTTTAAAATAATTGGCCCCTGCCTGACATGGAGACCGACAAGTCACAAGGTAAGTGATCATTCATCTGGAGACTCAGAAGAGTCTGTGTGTAGGTCTGGTCTGGAAACCAGCAGGCTTAAGATCCAAGATGAGCTGGTTCTGCTGTCTGAGCCTGAATACAGAACAACAAAGTTCTAGCTCAAGCAGTCAGGCAGGGAGAGTTCCCCCCTACTCATGGGATCATCAGGGTTTTTGTTCTTTTGTTCTTTTCATGTCAACTGGTTGGATGACGCCTACTCACATTAGGGAGAGCACTCTGATTTGCTCAGTCCACAAAACCAACGCTGATCTCTTCCAAAAAATCACGCACAGATAGACCCAGAATAGTGCTTGACCAAGTGTTTGGGTATCCTGTGGCCCAAGTTGATGCTGTAACCATCCCAATGGTCTCTGCCAGACTCTCTTTGGCAATGAATGAGGACTCTGTGGTGATGCTCTGTGACTATGAAGGCCCTGCTCTTCAACAGGGTTTTATCCAATGGAGGGAAGGAGTCTGGAACTACTAACACCTGCTCAAAAAGGCTTGGGGGTAATTGAAAAGATGATGAAGGCTGAGATTAGAAAGCTAAGGTCATGGGGCTGGCACTGTGGCGTATCCGGTAAAAGCTGCCACCTGTAGTGCCAGTATCCCATATGGGCACGGCTGCTCCACTTTCGGTCCAGCTCTCTGCTATGGCCGGGGAAAGGAATGGAAAATGGCCCAAGTCCTTGGGCCTCTGCACCTGCGTGGGAGACCCAGAAGAAGCTCCTGGCTTCAGATCGGTACAACCCTGGTCATTGCGGCAAGTTGGGGAGTGAACCAGCGGATGAAAGACCTCTTTCTCTCTCTCTCTACCTCTCCTCTCTCTGTGTAACACTGACTTTCAAAATACATACATACATACATATACACATACATACATACATAAATACATAAATAAAAAGAAAGCTAAGGTCAGAGATAACATGGATCTGATGACGAGTGACATTCTGCAGGGGTGAGGCCTGTCTGGCCCACAAGTCCAATAAGGTGAACTCATTTGGACTGGTCCTGGTAAGGCAACCGCAGGAGGGACTCTAAATTCAATAAATCTATAGCAGGCTAATCATTTTGTGTGGCCCATGAATCATGTTATAAATATTCAAATGGCCCTTGGCAGAAAAAAACGTTCCCCACCCTAGGCTAGGGTAAGGAGAGGACAGGCAAGCGGCCCTGATGATGGGTGGCATGTGATCTCATAAACCCACAGCCAGGCAGGAGTTCCTGATTTGCTCACCTGGCTCTCCTCAAGGCAAAGCAGCCAGGGCCTCACTGTGGGAAGGCAGAAGTCTGAGATGGAGCACGAAGCTCTCTTTGGCTTGGAGAAAGCCTGGACTGTCTTGCCCTGCTTCACAGTGACATCTCTGTTTTGCAAATGAACGCATTTCAAAGCCTGGCTGTGGGCTTCCCGTCTCTGTCTCCCCATGCAGGAAGCCAAGTGGGTTGGGCCTGTGGCAGAAGCACAGGGGCGAGGTGGCATCTCTTCATCCTGTCCTACTTGCTCAGGGGCAATCCACAGGCCACCAACAGGGCCACCCGAGCTTCATTGGCCAAAGAATAGTCTGAGCAGCAGAGGCTACTTCTCTACAATAGAAAGTTCCCTGCGGTATCCCTTTTCTCAAAAAGCTGGGTTGTTGTTACTGTTATTCAGACCCTCTGTAAGAGTTTTTAAATTCAAAATGGAGGGGCTGGAAAGAGAGGGACAGACATAGTGTTTCCATGTGCTGATTGAGTCCTCAGATGCCCCCAGGAGTTGGAGTTTGGCTGGGGCTTGAAGCCAGGAACTGGGAACTCAGTCCAAGGCCCCATGGACTTGAGCCTTCACCTGCTGCCTCGCATGCCTCGCAGAGTACACAGTTGTGGGAAGCTGGAGTCAATAGCCAGAGTCAGACACCTGGCTGCTCCAAAGTGGTGTACAGGTATCTTAACCAAGGCCCCTAACCTTTAACCTATGTTCGCTTCCATATAAGACTTTTCACCCATCAGTGTCACTCATGCCATCTTCAGATATTCTAAATGCCTCTTTCATCAGGGTTTTCAGAGTCTATTTTTTTCCTCTTCGTATTTCCTTAGCATTGCCACTGTAAATTCTGTGTGCCTGAAATTTTGCTTCTTTTCACTCTAGAAGAGAAACCCCACAGTCCTTTATTTTATCCACAGAATAATGAGTAGATATTGTTACCAATGTATTTTCTGTGAACTGAGGCAAAGGCAAGTCAAGCAACTCGTGGAAAATTCCTGAGTCATTCGTCCCGTGAGGGTGCACGTGGTTGGAGGAGTGGAGCCGTGGTGTATTTCCGAGGGACGTCTGTAGTTGATCATGGGAATTTTGCAGATAATCACTTTCATTTTCCCTGTACTGGGGTGCTGGAGGTTTCAGTTACTGTCTAAACAGTAACTATTTCATGTGGAAGCTTTGACAAGTTTTCTCACTTCCACTTCCTTAAAAAAAAAGTCCTTAGAATGTTCTTACCTATGCACTGCTCTAAAAGGTATTGACTTGGAAAGTTCTAGAAATAGAATCAATGGGAATTTCCATTCCAGGCTAACTGCTCTGATGTGCAAGGAGTTCTGGCTAATTAATGTAGAAGTTAGCCTTTAAGAATTGAATGAAATTTCTCAAAATAAATTACATTTAAAATAATTCAAATAATGATTGCAACTCCACATTAGTTTGAGAATGAATAGAAATAGGTAGATTCTTCTCCATGGAACGATCTTTTGAGGTTTGTGTAATACTTTATCAACCTCATCTCATTGCCAACTATTATAATTTTATCATTTATTTAAAAATGTGTTTTTGTTTATTTGAAAGGCAAAACTTCAGAGAGAGAGAGAGAGAGACAGGGAGAGAGCGCATGCTTCCATCTGCTGATTCACTTTTCAAATGGTCACAACGGCTGGATCTGGGCCAGCCCATAACCAGGAGCCAGGAACTCCATCCTTGCCTGCCACATGGATGGCAAAGGCCCAAGTATTTGGGTCATCAAATGCTGGCTTTTCAGGAACATTAACAAGAAGCTGCATCAGAAACGGAGTAGCTGGGACTTGAATCAACACTCCCATATGAGCTGCTGGTGGCACAAGTGGTGGCTTAACCTCCTGCATATAATACCAGTCTCCACTAGTGATATTTTTAAAAATAAGTGGAGTGGCAATAGCAAATATCCACATATTACTGATAGCATTTTTTTTAAAAAAATAGTTCTCCCAAAGTTTGAATAATACTTGTACACTTAAGCAAAAACTCCAGATAATTAAAGCCAGAAGCTTAACAGTTCAGATGATCTTAATAATATTGAAATATCTCATAATAACAGGCCAAACACAAACTTAGATTTATAAAAGTTTTTAACATACCACTAAAACAATCAATGAGGTTTCATCCATGTCTTTATTTTTACTGCAATGTTTATCCATATTCTTTTTATTTCTGAGGTTGCTTTCCTACAACTTTAGGTGTCAGTAGCCTCACTACATCCAACATAAAAAGAAGTATGACTTCAGACCAGCAGAGGTGATTACAAAACCAAGGCAATCTAGACCAAAGCTCCTTCTGTGGATTTGGAAACTGTTTATTTATTCCAGAAACATCAAGCTTACAAACTGATAATATGGCTTGAATGTCCATTAGTAGTCAGCAGTTTCTTTATATATATACATATATAGAGAAATATAATATAATATAGAATTATATATATAATTTTTATTTATTTGAGAGGTAGAATTACAGAGATAGAGACAAAGGTCATCCATATGCTGATTCACTCCCCAAATGGCTGCAACGGCTGGAGCTGGGCCAATGCAAAACTAGGAGCCAGGAGTTCCTCTTGGGTCATTATCCACTGCCTTTCCAGGCCATAGCAGACAGCTGGACCAAAAGATAAACAGCAGGACATGAACTGGTGCCCATATGGGATGCTGGTGATGCAGGCGGAGGCTTAGCCTACTGCACCACAGCACCAGAGCCGGTAGTCAGCACTTTCAAGTTATGTTGTTAGTCTTTGTCCACATTTAGATTTAATTTTTTAAAATGTATTTATTTGAAAGGCATTCAAGGGGCTGGTGCTGTGGCATAAGTGGGTAAAGCCACTGCCTGTAGTGCCAGCATCCCATATGGGCTCTGGTTCAAGTCCCAACTGCTCCACTTCCGATCCAGCTCTCAGCTATGGCCTGGGAAAGCAGTAGAGGATGGCCCAAGTCCTTGGGCCCCTGCACCTGCATGGGAAGCCCAGAAGAAGCTCCTGGCTCCTGGCTTTGGATCGGCGCAGCTCTGGTCATTGTGGCTATCCGAGGAGTGACTCAGCGGATAGAAGACCTCTCTGTCTCTCTTTCTCTCTCTCTCTCTCTCTCTGCCTCTGCCTCTCTGTAACTCCGCCTTTCAAATAAATAAATAAACCTTAAAAAAAAAAAAAAGGCATTCACACAGAGAGAGAGAGAGAGAGAGAGAGAGATCTACCATCCGCTGGTTCACTTCCCAAATTCCTACAACAGCTGCAGTTAAATCAGGTGGAAGCTGGGAGCCGTGAACTCAGCCCAGGTCTCCCACATAGGTGGCTGCATTCCAGAGTATGCATTAGCAGGAAGCTGGAATAGGGAGAAGATCTGGGACCTGAATCCAGGCACTCTGATGCTGGAGGTGGGTGTCCCAAATGATGTCTTGCCTGCTGCACCAAACACCACTCAAGATTTTAATTTTTGAGATTTGATGCCTTCCTCAGAAATCAGATATCCTCCAGCTCCATATGGTTGAATATCTAACAATTGTCATCACATTATAATTCATTGACATCGTTTTTAATTTCATTAGATATGGGTGTTCCTTCTTAGTATTATAATAATGTCTGGGCTATCTAAATGTTTTATGTAGCTCCTAGGAGATGAGGAAGTCAGCTGCTCCATGAGTTCTTTTATTTGGACCATCTTCCTGTTTTATCATTTTAAAACACAGTGTGGAAGCTTCTTTTACTTGGTTATTTTTTTTATGTCTATGGTTAAATGTGACCCCTCTGGTTATTGTATAAAAATAGGATACTGATTAGCTCTTCCTATTTCCTATTCTGGGTAGAGTTCCTTCTGTTGCTCACTCAATTATATATTATGCATGTGCGCACACACACACTTATAAACTAATGTAGCAGCAACATTTATGTGATTAGATGTATTTATATACATGAGTATATGTATATGTACACTGATCTAGATAAAGGCCTATAAACCTATATTCCTTATGGAATGAAAAAATTAATGAGAAACATAAATCCTATTTTCATCTTTTTGTCTTATAAGTTCCTTTTTGTACTATTTAACTTTGTTGACTCTGATCCCCTACGTAGGCTCCTTTAGTCTTTTATCACTATTCCTGTTATACATCATATTGCCCTGATCTTCTGGCATCTACAGGATGTCCCCAGCCCATCCTGAGTGTTGTCCTTCAGCTCACTGGTCCTGAGTTTTCCCTCCCTCCGCACAACATGGCTATAGGCAGTCTATTGGCTGTCTTGTCCAGCCACCTTTTAGGGCAGGCTGTGGAATGCTCTGACTTCAACTTGAATGGATCTCCAAAGTTGCTCTCACTAGCTGCATGAAAACCTTCATCTTTTGCAAGGCTTGCATTTCCCTCTGCAACTAATTTGCAGTGTTTTAATACCATGTTGTTCAACATTTATAATCACAGTCCACCCGGGGAAAAGCTGATGAACAAAGACTTGACTTTATGTGTGGGATAGACCCATGCTGTATGTGGGATGGCTGTTGGAGTGGGGACAAATTTTTTCAAGTTGTCAGTTTACAAGTAAACATTTAGTAATGCAATGGTGACTTTTGCTTTCCTAAGCAATCTAGAATCTTCAAGAAGCCACTCAATTAATGCTCAGATAACAAAGTCTTTTCTATTAAATGAATCTGGTGGACTACATTCCAAAATTTCAATCTACCCCACTAATAAAAAAATTCGGTTCGATTGGTTGTCCGGAAGTGTTGTGCAACACCCTTTGGCTTCTATCTTCTACTGGCTATTGCCCGGACTGTGAACTTGAGATGGCTCACAAACATCCACACCTTTGTGCCTCTTGCTAGTGCTCATCTGTCACTGGGGGAGGTCACTCTCAACCTCTCCCTCTTTTAAGATGGCCCACTGAGGAGGATTCCAGCAAAGGGAACCATCTGGTGGTTTTCCATTCCTGCTAAGGGAACAGGCCTGATGAGATGCCTCATAAAAGGACAATTGGGAGGAATGTTCCCAGGAAAGAAGGCAACAGAAACAGGCCACATTATTTAACAAGAAGGCCAGTGGATAGGCATTTTTGTTTGTACCCACGAAAGCCTTGGTGGACACTAGTATAGGATGCCTCCTGTGGTGGTGAGCTTTGGCCTTGAATAATTTGAAGAGAGGCAGGGCTGCAATGCAGTCCCAGAGTTCCTCGAGAGAATGTAGTCCCTCTTTGGAGATTATGTCTTTTCCTGTAACTCCTGGTAAAGTGGTCCCCTGTGGATTTCTGCTTCGCCAAGCATCTCCAAACCCTGCGTCCTATTGGTTTTGCCCTAATTGTTACTTATTTAAGATATAAGAAAATGTAATCCTTATGCACCATATTCCATGAATTTAACTAATAAAATATTGTTTTGTAAGAGCCTTTTGAAGTCCAGGAAAATGTTGGAATCATTTTTATGAGACTTTAAAAATCTTTCTTCTTAGAGGCAGGAAGTTGCATTTTGCCAAGAATAAATGAACTCAAATAGCAAAAGGATTGGGCTCAACTTGAGATGCCAAACCCGCAGTGTTTCAGTGGCTTCTTAACTGGGCCAAGTGCATTTTCCCAGTCCTGAGAGTTGGGGTTGGTATCTAAAGTTTCAGGCTAACGTGTTATTACTTATAAATAATTATTTTAGTATGCCAGTTGTTCTTAATGTAAAAAGATTTGGCTTCTTTTTTTGAACAAACTTGATTCTATAGTCAAGGAAGAAGAAGATTACTGATTCTACAAATCATTCCAGTAGTAAGATTTTTTAAAGTTACCTGGGGAAAAATTGACTTTCATTTGCTCTTTGGTATTTCATTCAATGTTCTTAGTTTCTTCCTTCATGTGAATTTAGGATAATATAATAGTTTTTCTCATGACTACATTCTAAAACATTTTCTAGGAGTGTTTCCTAAAGCAAAAATTATGATGGATAATATAATTAATGTTGGCAGCCATGAAAAGTTCACAGAAACTTCAAAGAAAGGATCCTATTATGGCATATGAGGGCTCATCATTCCCAAAGAAGTTTTTTTTTTTTTCCTAAAAAAAACAAGGATAAAATAAAATGCTGACTTGTGTTACCATCTGAAGATAAGCAGCTGACTTGGAAACAAGGACATTTCACCTGTCACTCTGCCCTCCACTTGCTGGCCCCTCGTTTCCTAGCAGTGTAGGCTTGCTGAGTCTCTGTCTTTCCTGCCACCCCTGAGCTGCACCTTTCCTTCTATTTCAGTCTTGCTTGCTGTTGTCATTGTCATCGCCATCGCCATCATCAGCACCACTATGTTCTGTCACCGTTTCCCAGGCTCTGTGCAGCTCTTTGTCACTCGGGACCACCGTCTCAAAAGCTCGGGCTTGATGGCCTCTGTCTTTCTTGAGCCCACCAGCCCGTCAGTCCATGCCAGCCTTTCTTCTCATGCAATCCCCCATTCTGTGTGCCTTTTCAGCCCTACACACACCTCAGGCACTGCCTTCTTGTGGCCCTTGTCTCGCGAGTCACCAGATCACTAACTCCAGGTTTCCTGACATCTCAAAGAAAGATGAGAGGTCTTTCCTGTTGCTCCAGCTAAAAGGTGTGCCAGGGCTGTCCCTGTCCTGCAGGACTTCCCTGGGCGATAGTTGGGAAGGCAGTTTGCACGTAGGCATCTGACGTATTCAATTCACTTCTATCGATAAACCAAGGTGTGCCAGGTGTTGGGGCCAGGTAACTTATAGTAAAAAGAAACACAACTGAGACGGAGATTCCAATAGGGTGCGAGTCAAGAAAGCCTTCCAGAGGAGGCAGCTGTGAATGCTGCTGCAAAGGGTCCCCAAAGAGGTTTCTCTGGGAAAGTGCTGGGTTTGCACGAAATGGGCCAGAGAAGCCAAGGAAGAGGAGCACTGTGAAAAGAGGTAGCTGCTCACACAAGCAAATATTAAGTAATGATGTCTGGAAAGAATGCCAGTGACAACCAGGAGGCACAGTGAAGCCACCCCCAGGCTTAGAGCAGGGGAGTGATGTCCTCTGGGGAGACAGTGGTGGCTGGAGGGATGACAGCAATGCAGGGAGGGGGACTGGAATCAGGCTGTTCAGAGACGGGACTGCCATGGACAGGCAAGGGGGGTGGCAGCTTTCAGTGTCAGCGGGAAGTGAATGAGCCACATTAACTTTGTACCTCGCAGCAAAGGGCTGAGTGCAAGCTCTGCTGAAATTGATGATCCCAGGCCAGAGTTTTATCTGAGCCTGGAAGTGGTGGTTTTTCTTTTCCTCCTGCTCCTCCTCCTCCTCCTTTTCCTCCCACTCTCCCCCTCCCCCTCTTCCTTCCCCTCCTCCTCCCTCTTTTTTAAGATTTATTTATTGGGGCCGGTGCTGTGACGCAGAGGGTTAATGCCCTGGCCTGAAGCGCTGGCATCCCATATAGGCACCTTCGAGACCTGGCTGCTCCACTTCTGATCCAGCTCTCTTCTATGGCCTGAGAAAGCAGTGGAAGGTGGCCCAACTCCTTGGGCCCCTGAACCCACGTGGGAGACCTGGAAGAAGCTCCTGGCTCCTGGCTTCAGATTGGCGCAAGCTCCAGCCGTTGCGGCCATCTGGGGAGGGAATCAGGACTTGGGCCATCTTCCACTGCTTTCCCAGGCCATAGCAGAGAGCTGGATGGGTACTGGAGCAGTCGGGACTTGAACCACTGCCCATATAGGATGCCAGCACTACAGGCAGTAACTTTACCTGCTGCACCATAGCGCTGGCCTTGCTTACTTCTTTTGACCTGGGTCTATGAGAAACACACAGACACACACAAATACTCCACATACAGATGAGAGAGCACTTCAAAAAGTTCATAGGAAATGTATATTAGGCATGATTTCAAATTTTTTGCACTAAAATAAGCTTATCTTTTAATTTTGTTTTGTATAAATTTTAAGTCACTTAGTATATGTAAAACATACATACAACATGTATAAAACATGTGTCTATACGCATGTCTGGGTTCTCTAGGAAAAGAGAACCAATGGGTTTATGTGCGTGTAATGAGAGATATTTTAAGGAACTGGTTCATATGCATTATAGCATGTGCATACTTTGCTACAGAATTCACTTTCGCTTCGGAGAGAGCTGTCTTTTTATTCTATTCAGACCCTCAACTGGTTGGATGAGGCCTACCCAAGTTACAGAGGACAATCTGCCTCATTTAAAATCTACAGACTCAAATGTAAAACACATTTACAAAACACCTTCCCAGCTACATTGAGGGTGGTGTTGACCAAACAGCTGGGCACACTGGCCTACCTAAGTTCTCATATAAAATTAACCCTCACCCATTCCTTGCCTTTCTTTCTGTGCTCGCCTACAGAAAGGTGGGTCCTGATGTGTTACATAATTTAATGATGTGACATCATGTGCATGCAGCTCCTATTTTGTTTGCCAAACTAAAGCTTTTTTTTTAAGTATTTATTTTCATCTTATTTGAGAGGAGAGAAAAGGAGGGGGAGGGAGAGGGAGGAGAGAGAGAGAGAGAGAGAGCGAGCTTGCTTCTACTGATTTACTCTCTAGATGCACACAACACCCTGGGCAGGGCCAGGTGGAAGCCAGCAACCAGAAACTCCACTGGAATCGCTCATGGGGGTCACCAAGATGGAACATTCTTGAGCCATCATCAGCTGCCTGCCTAGAGTGAGCATTAGTGGGAAGCTGGAATGAGGTGGAGGCTGGACTTGATTTGACAACACTCTTATTTGGGTGTGGGTATCCCAAGTGATATCTTAATCGCTGCTGAACCAAATACCCGCCCCTAAACTAAGGTTGTTGTTGTTTGTTTTGTTCAGTGCTGTACTGTTTACAGTCTGTTGGCATGTACATTGTCATAGTTGGTCTTCTCAAGTGTTTTGAGAGGTATACAGAAATTCTATTTATCTGCTTTCCAGGGGAGGAAATGGAAGCTCAGAGCAGGGTTTGGACTTGCCCTGGGGTGTGAGAGCAGGACTCTAGGTTCCACTGCCCCTGTGTTCTCCTGCTCCTTGCAGGCTTTCTACAGCATGCCCCCGGCACTGGACATAAAGTGACTGAGACACGGCTCCTCACTCAGGGAGCCCAGCACAAGCCCACCTCACTTCCCTTTGAGTCCAGGCAAGAGTGCAGCTCTCTGGAACTCCGACAGAGCTGCCTCCTCTCACAGCAACAGCTTGGAACGGGAGACTCCACCAGCTCTGTTGGTTCAGCCCTGGTCGGAGGCCCTCTAATTTTCTATACAACTCATTTGCCTTTTTATTTGCTTATTGAGATTCTGAAAAATTTGCTAATTAAAATACTGGGCCAAACACTTCTATCTGAAAGAATGGGAGTGAGGGAAAGCAGGAAAGGAAGAGTTGGAAATGGTTGTTAAAAGTCCTCACCTGAGCCCCTTTGTTTTAATTGCTGAAGTGACAATTTAAAAATAATGATGAGGGAGGCATCTTCTGAAGATACTGTCTGTTTCATAGGGTTTAACTTTCTAAAATATAGACTGTGTGTGTGTGTGTGTGTGTGTGTGTGTCTGCCTGCCTGTCTGTCTCACAGAAACAACCTGGGATTCTGGTCCTCAGAAATCCAGACCAGAGTTGGTCTTGGTAATTTTGCACTTAGCCCCAATTTCAGACTCACTCTCGGAGTCTGCAAGAATCAAGATGTTTTCCCACGAAGGGGTAAATTTTTTATGGATTTGTTTCTGTCCACAGACAAGAATGAAATGTTTGATGAGGCAATTGCATCCTTTTTAGCCCATATCACTTTCCCTAAGAATTTCTTATGTGCTATCTTTTTAATAACTAATAAAGAAAGAATGAGCCCAATTTTAGTGCTGCTGATGTGACTAGGCCCATGACCAGGCCATGGCAGGGCTCTGCCTTTCTGTTGAGATGTGCTTATTCCACCTTTGAGCTGTGTCTGCTGATGCCAGCTTCTGATTGTGTCACTTTTTTCTCAATAGTTGTCAATCTCTCTTTGACTTATAAGATATTTAATTTGCATTTGTGTCTTCAAGGAAGCTTCTGAGATAGCCCTTATTTGCCAGTTCTCTTGCCTTTGGAGTTAGGTGTAGTGAATTTCCTTGGGAAGTTTAATGGTGTGTTTAGGAGAAATAAAGGCCACACCCCAGATGAATATGGTTTTACATCTGAGTACAACGCAAATATAAATCAGGTGGTTAGATTTTGATGTATGCTATTTGAACTAAATTTTAGTAATGAGAAATAGGGCTAGGCTCAGATGGTTTGTGATATAGATGCCAATTCAGATTTTATGATATCTACACCAAACAAGGAAGTAACCAAGGTGGATGCCTTATTAGATCTGAATTGGGGAAATTAACTTTAATGTGCAATGTGACCTTTTGTACTGTAATTGCCAACATACTAAACTAGTTTGCATGAGGTCATGTTTCGGCAGTTGGCTTATAATCATTCCTCTTCTTCATGGAAATAGGAATGGTGGCATTAACAACTAGTATTTTAAGTAAAACTGTACTCATATAATCATGGTTTGACTGGTAAAAAAATATTTTATACAATGTTGTCCTGTAGAAATCTGAGTAAAAAATGAACAGTTCTAAAGGATTCCTGGGAAGAGATATATTTTAGAACTAAAGATTTGGGAGATAAGCAATCTATAGGAAAGACAGCTCAAATATTAAGGGAGTCAACTGGGTCTAGAAGTATTTATTTGAAAATGTGGATTTTAACAATATATATATTTCAACCAAGTTGTATTTTTTATAACTGGTATGATTCGTGCAGAGAAAAGGGGAATTTTGTTTCTCTTGAGTGTTCTCTTGCAATTTTCAGGGATTGAATGAGAGTGTGGAGTGAATTCTTCACAAATTCTGTGAGCAAACTTATCCCCAAGTGGACACAAGAGGGCACCAAACATTTAGCAGCTGATGGAGATTTAATGGACGAAATAAACTCTGGCACTTAAAAATGAAGCCATGTTTATTTTATTCTGGGTAATATATTATGCACCTGCTTGTTTTATTTTTTAGACTGATTCATGTCAAATGACTTTCCAGAAATATGACATGTATGCTGGATCCAGGCAGAACTAATCTTTCAATGTAGAACTAGAGCTATTTTGTACAAACTATATTCCATGATATAATCAAGTTTTACTTTATTGTTCTCACTCTAAAGGGAATTAAGATAATGTAACATGCTGTCACATACTTTTTAAAGTGTTTTGTCTCTGTAACTCACTAAAATAGTTTTTGGATATGGGATAGTTACTACACACACACACACACACACGTGAACGCACATGTAACATTAAATTTATTTGTTGAAGGCAATGGGTAGTGAATCTTTGTCCAGAAGGTTGAGGGGATAATTTGTGGCTGAAGACTTCTGAGAAAAAGAGGATATAAAACATAGCTGAAGCAATGAGGACTTTGCTTCAAGCTGAGGAAGAGCTAAGACATTTTTGCCCTGTAAACATTTGGCTTGTATTTGAGTGTATTAGTTTGCTAAGGTTGCCCTAACAAAACCACAGATTGGGTAACCTACACATCAGATTTTCTTGCAGTTCTGGAGGCTGAGTGTCTGAGAGCAAGGTGTCAGCAGGGCTGGTTTCTCCCAAGGCCTCTCTCATTGGCTTGCAGATGGTGGGCCAGCTCCTAGATGTGTCTTCACTGGTCTTTCCTCTGTGATACACACTCTTGGTCCGAAGTTCTTCCTCTTATCAGGATATCAGACAGATTGGATTAGGACCCATGGAAAGGCCTCATTTTAACTTGATCTCATCTTTAAAGGCCCCATCTCCAAATAAAGTCACATTCTGAGGCACATGTGTTACACCATCTGCCTATGGGTCGTGGAGAACACAACTCGGCAACTAACATCTTAGTGCTTGTTTGTGCAAGTTTGCTATGGAGGGGTAATGGTCTCCCTTCTGCCTGAATGTGTTTATAGACCAGCTTCCAATGAAGCAACCACCAGGCCGCACACACATCAGACACTCAGTATGCATTTGTTGAATGAGTGAATTTCTGCCTTGAAAGGCTGCACATTTCTGTCTGCTTAGGCTTGCCTGAAATCTTCAATTGCGTGACAGGTAGTAATTAACTGCTGAAAGAAAGGCATAAATACTTCCTTTTAAACATTGACATTATGTCCATCTGGTGAAAGAAAAGGATAGAGGCAAATAAAGAGAGTTCAGGAAATGCTAAAATTTCTTTGAAATAATTTCATTGAAAATTAACAAGTTGATTATTGTGAAAACAGATTCCAATTTACACATAATAGCCAATCATCTAGCTTTCCTGGCCTTTGATGAAACCCTTCCTACCTAGAGTGATCTGCGTTTTACCCCACCATAATGGTTATGGAGGGCTTCTTAGGTTAATTTGCCTTTCAGACTTCAACCGCTTGAAGATAATACGTTTAACTCAATTATAAGCAGGCATCTTGTTCACTGTGTGATTTCTTCTGGCCCCGCAGGCCCACCTCGATGCTTCTCCTGCTGTGCCCATCCCTCATTTCGGGAGCAATAACTGAGTTCTTTATAACTGGACAACCTGCCTAGGAGCTCCAGAGCTTGCGTGAGAGGTGAGTAGGGGCAGTCAGACACCAGGGACTCCTGTTCTGAGGAGTTGCTCTGCTGTGTCAGGAAGACTTTCTGGCTGCATGGAGACTGTGAGGTCTCTCTCATGGGCCAGCTGTAAGTGGCTGTTCTCCTGGGGCAGCTTCCAAGGACACTGGCACTGGGCAGCAGGCATGGGGCTCAGCTTGTCTAAGCTCCAAGGGCCTGGCTGGAGGCCCGGGGGTGGGGGGGTGGGGTGGGGGTGGAGAGAAGGACTGTCACTTCCGTCTCTACTATTACAGTGGTCCCTGCCTTGGAATATGTTTTTGTCTCTCTAAAGAGCTGGTGGATTGCCTATTGATTTTCTAACTCTTATATTTTTCACCAAGGGTATAGGCTAAAAGATTAGGCATTGAGTTGCCTTTAGATTTAAAAGGAACACTTTGTCCTGATGCCCCATCTTCAACTTTCTCCTAACCTTTCAAAAAAGATTGTTTCTTCCTCTTGTGTCTGGACTTCCCTTTTTCAGGCTACTGTGATAAAGTTCTTGATACTTTCTTTGTCAAAAGACTTTTTAAAAAATCCTTTATGTTGGCAGGGAATTAACTCATGAATAAATGGATAATAATAACGGCTGACATTTTTGGAGTGCTGACTATTTGGCAGGCACTGAGCTAAGGGATTTGCTTGCATTATCTCACTTGATCTTCTCAACAGCTTTATGATAAAGCCCACTTTACAAAGGAAGAAACTAAACCAGAGAGACAGAGAGAGAGAGAGAGAGAGAGAGAGAGAGAGAGAGAGAGAGAGAGTTAAGTAGCTTGCCCTAGGTCACAGAATTAGGAAGTAAAAGTATTTGACTCTCAAAGTACAGAGAAAGAAATTGGGTTCAGAGAAACACAAAGCACAAAGGTACAAGGTCAAAGAGGAGCCGGTGTTTATTACTTTCACTTGACAAAAGTATGTTAATAGCCTAATGCCCTGAGGGTAGCAGGAGGGGCTGAAGCTACCAACCTTGCCTGGTAGGAAATTCTGAGCCTAGTTCCGTGGTCCCCAGACCCTGCTGCACACTGGACCACTCCGAGGATCCGTCAATCCGTGTCTGTGTGTGTTAATGTCGGCCAGACCCGTGGAGGTTTGTACTTAGATACAGTTGTTCACATCGGTAGCGCAAGTCTGGGACGCCCCGGTGAGAGAGCAGAGCTGTGGTCTTCTGAATGTGAGCTGGAGACTGGCCCCTGTGGCTGAGATGCGATCGCCACGGGGATTTGCATGCTCCCTTTGCCATGGAAGGTCACCAGGGACCCTCCCATCTGTTTTGTCGCCTCACTTAGGTCTGGGCAACACTGTACTTTGGTTCACAGGGCCCAGGGAACGACTGGTGTTGAGGCTCCTTTTCTTCTGGGGCAGGCTGAGTGCCCCACTGCAGTTTACCTGGGTGTCTGAGGCCCCGCCTCCTCTGCCCCTGTTCCCTCACCGCCCTGCTCTGCTCCGTCCCTGGGCAAGCTTTTGTTCTCCTATTTTCACTTGTTTCTTTTTCTGCTCCCTTAAATTTTCTCCCATTTGCTGCTCTTCATCTGTCATTCATCTATCTCCCTGATTAAAATTTGACAAGCTTAGTCCTTAAAAATAAAAACAACTTTAAAAAAAAAAACAAAAAACAAAAGCCCACAAGTCATTTGTGCACTCATTTGATTAGGAAATTTACACCCATTCTGTCCTGCTCCTCTTTATAAAATTGTATTCCCTTCACTTGCGAAATTTCCTGTGCCCTGGTTGGGACCTGCTCACCTAATTATTTTTTAACCAGTACCTGTGGATGACCTAGTCTGCCCAAAGCACTGGCATTCCTCTTTCCATGGTAGCTTTTAAATCTCTACAAAGATACAGAATCCCTCTTGTGTGTTACCATTACTCCATTTGGTGTTTAACTGTACTAAACATATTGAAAGGGCAAAAGAGACATTACTATTTTGGTTATTTATCTGTTGCCGAATGTACATGAAAAGATGTAGCATTGCTGTCAGTGTTCAACAGCAGATAGTATTTCATGGCTAAAGAGACTTTCAAAGCAATTATGGCAATTCATTTGCATTTTACTAATTGTTGAATTTTTACTAATTTGGACAACGTTGGAAAAATATAATGGGGATTAAAAAGGGGAACTGTGAGGACATAGTTAGGGAATCAGAAATGCTAGGAGTCCTGGGAGAGTGCAGAATTAAATATGAGATGTCTTCCAAATAAAGGTCACCGATGGACCTGGAGAGACCAAACACAACAAAGGGACAGAGACACATTCATAGAACTATGGGTGGAGAAGCAATCCTTAGGACAAATCAGGTAGGTCACAACAGGTTTGGATTAAGATAAAATACCAGAAATTAAAGGTAAGAAAGGAGCCGGAAACTGTCAGAGGTTTCTCCTTAAAAAGTATATCAGCCAAAGGAAGAGAAACACAAGATTTAAGATGTCCCAATCGTAATTATGAAGGCAAAACATCACATTTATTAATAACAACTGTATCTGAACTCTCGGCTGAAGATTACTCATTCTTCAAATAATCAACTTTTCGGCAGTTTGATAAAAATAGAATGTAGGAATCACTTTATTTGTAGAGCCAGAAGATGGCACTATTGTCAATGTTTGTAGGAAACAACGCTGTGGGTCTTGTTTATCAAGCTGGTTTCTCTACTATTCAGTCCAACAAAATGTACTTAAAGGAGGATTATGTGTAGATTTTTGTTTTATGAGTTTTCTGTAAAATGCAACAAAGTATTCCAAACCAATTTGAAACTCAAGAGTGATAATAATACATAAGGTATTTTAGATCTATGTACCTGAACTTATCTAGCATTGTTACATCTTTACATTGACAATCTATTTTAGTTAGATTTTTAGTTCATTTTCCCCATAATTGGAAAAATCTATTTCTAGCCTGATTAATGGTAAGTGATGTACTAATTATATTACATTGTAAAGTTAGTATTATTGGAAATCCATAGACATAATTGCTGTTATTGTTTCTGAATGTTAGAAAACTCTTCTCTAGTTGTGGTCATTTGCTTTACTATGAGAGGATAAATTTACTATCATCATGCTTTGGACAAAAAGCTATATGGGGAGAAACATTTTGATCTCTTTTAAAGTAAATCTGAAACTAAGCATGTTTCACTGTAGAAATTCCTTTGCGCTAACACATTTGTCGGTTGGTTCTTTCCAAAATATTAAACAATCAAACGAGTATCGAGCAAGTCCTACTTGAGGGCTAATTCCTGGAACTAAAAGGGAGACAAGAGTGACAGCCTCACACACAATCTTTCTGTGTATGTTCAGGGGTTATTGGTGAGGAGAAAAAGTAGAGCAAGGTCCAGATCAGGAGATGGACAAGTGTAAAGATATTTCAGCTTTGGCTATTTTCATTTCATGTAAAATGTTGAATCTACTCATTCTTTGATTAAGTCAGATTCTAAAGCTCTATTCTTAAAAATCATGTAATTCTTAAGAAGAACATATTTGGATATAACTTTAAAAACTTAACCAGCAGTTAGAGAATAAGTGTCTACTCCACCATGCCTTTGAAAACACATTTCAAAAACTGTAGTTTGTATTCTGTTAAATTATCAAGCCAGGTAAACTTCCCTCACTTATTCACACAGGTGGGTACATTTCATCACAGCTACATATGATTCAGACTTCTAAAAAGTAAAAACATGACATTTTTGGTTAATAATTATTTCAGCAACATTTCCCAAGCATCTTTTATATCATAAACAACGTGGATCCTGATTCAGCTCTTCTGGATTCCATAATAACAGATGGATTGCGAGACTGTTTACTGCTGCTTCCCACAAACTTCCTCTTTGTAAACTACTATATTATTTATGAATCAGAAAAGTTTCAAAGAAGCCTCCTATCTGATTACTGCTGGCTGATGAACTTGCATCAGAGAAACTTTTAGTCCAATTATACCAGTTTGTTATAAAGAACTGTAATTATTTCAAAGTCTGAATTTGTTAACTGGTGACTATGCCTGCTTCTCCGCCATTTACTCACAAAGACCTTGTCAGACAGATTGCAGTAACTCTATCCCCAGGAAGCAGGTAATAGCGAATGTATCAGCATTGAAAAATGGAGGCAGCCCAATATTGAAAAGTGTTGTATACTTCGTATTACTGCCCCAGACACTTTGAAATGTATTTAAAATGTGCTTGAGGAAATACTGAAAACACTTTAATTTAAATTGCTTTATATTCATCTTTGTGGAAAACTGTGTCTACTTCTCTGCCACATCCTAGTCAAGGAGTTTATAGACATTTTGGGGGACTGAACTTGACACTTGGAATTGTTGGTTTGAGTGTTATGAAGGAATAAATGTGGTAAAAGAATGAAACTGGAGTGTACCTCTTTAAAGTTTAGTTAATCCATCCTGATTTCACAATTTACTTTAGCAATAGAAGCAATTTCCTTTTCTGTGTGTGTGTGAAGTGGGCACAAAGATATCCACACTGATACGCTTTTAATTAGACACAAGAGAAGACCAGACAAAACAAAACCAAACAAAGCAAAAATCTTCCCAAATGAAGCCCTGTGAATAACCCTAACCTTGCCTGACAATTTCCACCCTCTGTGCTACGTAATGATGTGCAATGTGATTGTGATCCATTCATCATGACCTTGATAAGAAACATATTTACAGAGAAGTGTCATCAATTACAGTTTTTCTTGGACTGAATCTGAGCTGCTGTGTGTGTGTGTGTGTGTGTGTGTGTGTGTGTATGACAGGGCTGGTTATGTTATGAGTTTATTAAAAATATTGTAAATATGTCGAGTGTGACTTGAAAAAGTTCTCACCCTGCCCTGGACACCGTCCTCTCCCGGGAGGCTCCTAGCTTGCATGGGAGCCTAATGCAGAGGCAGGCCAGCTGCGGGAACCCTGGCTGCCAGGAACTCAACCAGGAGGGAGCCTGCGACAGATGCTTCTGCATTTTATGCAAATGGCAACTTCATGGATCAGTTTTCCTTCCCTCTGTAGAACATAAGCATCTGGAAAATAGAATTCCAAGAGCCTTAGCACATTAACAAATGAACAGAAATGACCGAACAACACAGGTAACAGGACCGAACTGGAATGTCAAGAGGATTATGTTCACTAAAGCCCTACTTTTATTGTAATTTTCTCCTATTCAAAACATGTGCTTTTATTACTCTAGTATTTTTATTTCCATACATTTTTAGTAACCAAAAAGTGGCAGTATTGTATTTATCTGTCTCCCAGCCACTACTGCATCATAGGTTTATAGTATCACAGGTTCTTGGTCAGAATAAAGAAATCAACACGTTGGCTGAAGATGTATTTGATTCTAAACAAAAGCGAAAACAAAACCAGAAGTTCTTTTGCAGAAAAAAAGATGCTATTTTTCAAAGTAGAACTAAGTTTCAAAACTTAAAATTTTAGATATATTTGCTGTTAAACAACTACTATTTTTGAAACATTGCTGTGCCACTTAAAATGTACTTATGAACGCTAAGCTTCATGACTAAAGATGTAGTGAACACTTCTGTATATCTGATGCTGAGTTTCAGCTTCTAAATGGCCATTGCTACATTTTGGAAAACAAAAATAACTTCACAGTAGTCATACATTTTCTTTAATAAGGCTTTCACATTATACCTAATTTTATGTAAATGTTATTCAGATTTCAATCCAAGAGTTTTGTAGGGGAGGTTAAAGGGTATTTATCTTGATTTGTTAAAATGCACCATTAAAATTAAGCAGTGACAAATATTATGACTTTTTAAATTGTTCTAAATGGTTGTATTTATTTGTTAGGCTTGTGTTTATACAAAATACTTTAGCTCTTTGATGGATTGTTCATACAGGAGCTATAATCAGGAAATAGATCTGGTAATCTCATAAATTCAACAATTAGCTTCTATTTTTAGTAAACTCCCCTTTATGAGTATTGTTTAATGAAATACAATGAAATGTACATTTAGAAAAATTAATGAAAATTAAAACAAAACATTTAGATTATTTCATTTTCTAAAATGTTATTTTTTTATGCAAATATCATAAAAATTTGTTCTTAAAATACATTCCTTAGAATAGTTTTAATAGTTGAGAACATATTTTATGAATGATCATAATAAAATTGACCAGGAATATTTCAATAGTTTGTTTAAAAATACCTCTGAAAATGCTATTTTTAAGGAGGAAAGAAAAGAGGTCAGAAATGTCTCTCCATAAGAATAAGACTATTATATTCTTACATGTTCCTTATTAAAAGTAATCAGTGAAGATAGAGTATAGATAAGGCATTGCTCTAAATGAAACCTTAATTGAAAATTCAAAAACACATTTCAGAATCAAGTATTAATAGAATAAACTTAATTTTAGTTTCTCATGAGTGCAGCTGCATTTTCCATTTAATTATAGGTTTTCAACAGTAGTAATTTTTCCTTGACCTACTCAATCTCAAAAGTCAGGAAATTGCTTCTTTTTAAAAACTGACAATGGCACGGTATGTATCCAAAGAAAAAAGACAAATTATGGAAAACCATTAGTTTAAGCATATTTAAATAGCTAGGAAGAAGTTCTAATACAAAACTTGGTGAAATACGAAGAAAAGTTATGAGTTGCTTTTATTGCATGGCATAACGTGAATGTTAACAGATTATACGATATTATATTCTTTTTTCTAAAAGTGAAATAAAAACATGCTGTATAATTACAAAAAGCCCAATGCATTAAAGATGCCTTTTCTGGCTGTTTGGAAGAAAGAATTCTTTATGATTTTAAATTCATGGAGATTTCATCTGCAGCCTGTGTCCTAAATGAGCTGAAAAAGGTATTTTAATAGAGAAAAATTTAGCTCATTAAGAGTAGAGGAACAGGATAGTAAGATAAAAGCAAAGCCTAGGCCTTTAAAAGTGTAATAAGATTGAAACCAAAAAATTTACTAACAAGTAGAGGAGAAAAACATTTTAAAATTTAAATTTAAATAATAGTGACTAGTTTAAATATTCAGGGGTTTTTTTTTTTTTTGCTGAATGAAAAACAAAATAATTTTCTTGATTCAACAATGTAGACTTCTCAACCACAAAGAAGAAGGGACGAGGTTGTTTTGTTTCTTTGGTAGAGATTTTATGTATTATGTTTTAATCAAAGTGTTAAGCTTTCTTTGTGGCCTATGAATAATTTATGGACGAGGGCTCAGAGTCATTCACTGACTACAGAAAGAAAAAATTTAAGAATCAATACCTAATTATTCACTGCTCATTTTTCTAACTTTTATCTTGCTTAAAACCTTTTTTTGTATGTATAAATTGAGATATTGAGATTTCCCCTGATTATTCCATGAAATTAAAGTGAATTGCATAGAGTGAGTTATATCTGGCAAAAGAATATTCCTTCTAACTCTCATTAATAAATTTCTTTTTACCATTTATAGTACCATCCCAAATTATGTCTTCATAACCAAAACATGGTTTCAATAAAAAGGTTAATTAATTACAATCAGAACCACTGCTACCAATGGTTCAGTAGAATCTGTTGGGAACAGCATAGCCAGGAAGTTCAGGCAAACTTTTAATAAAAATCAGAGATGTCAAGACATCTAGTGCTTTGATCTCTGCTAATTTTGATAAGAATTGATATCAATTGAATGGCCCCCAAGTCCCCTTTCAAGTGCAGAACCCCAGATTGGCCTGGAAGTCAGAGGTTCACATTACTGTAAACTTGTTCCTCCCTAGAGTTTCAAATGGATGTTCTATCTTCTAATTTACTTTGTAAGATATCTCTTTTGCAATCTACTCCTATTTGTGAGCAAGGTCCAAGGAAGGGTGGTACTCAAATGCTCAACAGCTTTCTCAAAGGCTGTGGATTAAAAACAAAAAGTGTGCCTCAAATAGAGAGGAAGGATTGGGATTTCTTCAGGTGGGGCAGTGGTGAGTGTGCTTTTGAAAGATAATCACAACATTCATTCCTGGGAGAAAAACGCCTGTGAAAAGAATTCTTTGGAATAGAAGAAACCATGAAAATCTGAATAGAAAAATAAACACACATTTATACTTAAATTCTTGTAAATTATCAACCCATAAGAGATTGACCTATGTGTCATAGTCAGCAACTACAAACATTCTTACCAGTGGATGACAATATATTGTATTGTCCTCATGAGCAGTTGAGCCATAAAGCCAATGTATAGTAATTTTAGGCACCTTTTTATGGTGTCAGGAATTTCATAAAAGAAGTTCTCACAAAGTGAAGCAACTGCAGATATAATGCAGTAATGTTTGTTTCTTAATTTGTTGAGATATTATGAAATGAAATTTTAAAATAAATCATAAGTTTATTAGGTAAGGTATTGCAATACTTGTATATTTAAAAGAGAATAGGGACCCAGTTGTAGGTCTGCCTGAGCTCATTGTGTCTTACTTTTCTCTGGTGTAAAATGAGGATTTAGGGTTAGATGATCTCTTGGGTCTTAGAAGCGCTAAAGTTCTATACCATTGAATATTACAAATCAAGCACTCTTTGATTTCCCTTTTTATTTAAAAAGAGTTGCTCATATTTTTTCAGTTAATTGATCCTATATTACTTTACCATGTTATATGACCAGCTTTGTAAAGAAACTTAGCAAATGTATGTTGGCAGGCACAAAGGAACCAATTAAAGGTCATCAAGAGAAGGAAGAGTAAAATGACTGTTGAGAGCAATGGCATTGCTGGAGTAAAATGTATAGGTGTCCCTATAAAAACAGTTAATGTCGAGAAGCCATCACTAAGTGAGCAACAGCAAAACATTCCCTCTTCTTCACAAAGGGGAAAAAAGAAGCCAAAGACAAGAATAGAAAGCAGTGACAAGAGTGGGGTTTGTGGGTATCTATCTGCACAGATTTACCACAGGTGCTCCATTTAGAATCAAGGGGATTTTCATCTTTTGCATGCTGTATTTTGTAACCATTAAAAACATGGAAACACATTATCAAATGGCAAGGCAATCAGGTACAGTTTGAGCAAGCCTGTGTACAAGCAGCTAGGTCAGGGAAATGTACAGAGAACAAGTGGCTAAGCCAGAAGGTAAGGAGGAAGTTGGCTGGCAAGGAAAAGAGAAAGGTGATCAGAGCAAAAAGGACATGTGATAGAAATTACTTGATGAATAATTTACTACTTTAACCCCGCTTAGCAGTAACCTTAACCCTCTTTGTCTTTAGTCTTCTATAAAAAAAATTTCCCATAACTACTAATGAAACCCTTATCGTTACACAGTTGTAGTCCTGCTTAGGAAAATCCCAATTGACTTTTGAACTTCATAGTGTTAACTCTTAGGATCTGTAATGTTACATCATTGGCTGTCAGTGTTTGGTGGGCAGCTAAACATTAGTAGTTCCATACCATCAGTTTTCATTATTATCTTCTTCATTAACTAGCTGTCAATTGAGTACCCTGGCTGAAGTCTAGCTCTGATGGATTGGCTTTAAACACTTTCCTGTTGAAATCTTACTATAGAGTTGGTCTTCTGTGTACAAAGTTAATTGCAAATGAATCTTAATGGAGAATGGGACTGGTAGGGAGAAAGGGAGAAGAAGGAGCGGTGGGAGTGTGGGTGGGAGGTCAGGTATGGTGGGAAGAATAACTATATTCCTAGATTTGTACTTAGGAAAATTGCATTCCTTAAAAAATAAAAAAATAATAAACCCTTTCCACAAGGGAAGATTTCTTGCAATGAAGCTGTAAGCCTGGACTGAAATTCTTAGTAGTCAATGTGTACTCAGCTGACTTACCCAATGAATGATGCACTAACAGACTCAATTCAGCTGTCTGATAAAGGCATCATGCAGGTGTGAGACTCCAAAAATTTACCAATCAGGAAGGCAGGGGCCTTGATCAATAAGTAAGATAGCCTGTAAAGGTCTGGGTTCTCTAGATTGAGAAGTGAACTTCACAAGTATGGACTAGTAGCCAACATCAAATATATCCCTAAAAAATATAAACTCAAAATTAGATAAAAGATCCAGGAAGAATCTTTAATTTGAGGAACAGCTATTATTATTATCACGGTTATTTAGCTTAGGATGTCTCGATATTTCGGGCTAGAGTTATAGAGAGGCAGAGGCAGGGAAAGAGAGGGAGAGAGAGAGGAGAGAGAGAGGTCTTTCACATGCTGGTTCACTCCTCAAATGGCTGCAACAGCCAGAGCTGCACCGATCCAAAGCCAGGAGCCTGGAGCTTCTTCCGGGTCTCCCACACGGTTGCAGGAGCCCAAGGACTTGGGCCATCTTTTTCTGCTTTCCCAGGCCATAGCAGAGAGCTGGATCGGAAGTGGAGCAGCCGGATCTCAAACCAGCACCCATGTGGATGCCAGCACTGCAGGCAGCAGCTTTACCTGCAATGCCACAGCGCCGGCCCCTACAGGTGATAATTAAGATCAGAATTGTAGGTTAATATCTGAGCCAGGTAAGACTACTTTAATGTATAATTCCTATTCACTTTTTTTTGTTGTTGTTGTTTAAAGTTTACTGTGATTAGAAAAACTGGGAGCAAATGCCACTATTTCCATCTACCTCTTCCTCTGTAGCTTCTTGGCCTTCTGTTGTCCCAAAGTTGCTTGCTCATTACTGGTCACATAGGATGGGTTTGCCAATTGGCTGTATACATCTAGAGATGCAGATACTTAGCTTTCCTTATCTCTCCAAGTTATTCTCTTTAGTTATTTAAACTTTCATTTAAACATTTCATATTTCAAATATATTTTACTCTAATGAATCTTAAAAGCAGGGACAGAATTTGGGATCAATTTTATGAAGAGGAAGAAAAGGATATTATTTGGTGATGGTAAGGTTTTTGTAAATTAGGTCTCATTTTCCAATTTGTTTGAATTACAGTTTCAAAAATATTTAGGTTCATTTCATTTTTTTCTATGAAAAAAATTGTGACCATTAAGCTTTCACATTTTTGTGATTCATCATCCTTGCTCCACACAAACACATGACTGCAAAAGCACAGCAAATTTGCCTCAATACATTTTGTCACCCTGGAGATAAACAATTTAGTTTTGATCATAGAGGTCTTAGGCTTTAATACTTCATCATATCATCATGCCATAGTTGCCTTATTGAGTTTTTCATGTTTTTATATATTAGTTTAATTTTTCTTAACATCATTATCAAAAGAACAGTTTTGTGCTTTCACATACCCAAATATTTGTAGAGTCATAATTGGGACTTAAAAAATAAAACCTAGGTTTTCCTTTGAAACTTCTCAAAGAGTCCGGATGTCTTCAAAAACTAACCTATTCTCCTATGTCATATAGACCACAGAAATGTGGTTTTGGTATTACACACAATGAATACTTTCCAGATAGTAAAGTTTTCATTAGAGGAATAATAAGATACTTTTAGCTGCCTGAGCTATATCTAGTTTTCTCTACCTGGTAAACCTGCTTTAAATTCCAGGTTTCTTTGCTTATGATTGAAATCACCTTTAATGTAACTTAGACAAACTTTAAAATAATCTATAAAAATGTTTTAAAAATAGTAACAACATTTTGGGAAATTTAGTGGACTTCCTGTGGTATTCATTTATACATTATAAATTTTTATAAATATTCAAGTAAGGCATATCAATATTTCTAGACTTCATGAATGATTTACAGTATAACTTCCTTTTGTGGGCAGAAAAAGCATTGAAAAATCTTACTATAGGAATCTGGAGAGGAGTCAGAGTTTATGGAACTGGGATTTTGGGTATAGATCGGATTAAAATTATTAATCTCATTTTAGTCATGGGCTTAAACTTTTATTAAATTTAATATACCTCATTGTTTTGTTGTGACATGAAACTGGTAAATAAGGGTGTAATAGTCTCAGAATTAAACCCCAAGTGCAATTTCCTTCTACCTAAGTAATCAAGCTAATCGAGAAGGAGAAAAATGGCCCAGAGACCTCTTTGTGTGAAGTATCTCAACATATTGCTGCCTGTTATATTGTACTGAACACATGCACTTCTGTTTAGTAATATTTTGGGGAGCTGAGATTTAGGGAAGAAAAGACTGTAGCATCGTTGAAACTAATTCTAAAGTTTTAAAGGGTTATTTATTTATTGGTTCTGTGATGAACATGCATTATTTGTAATAACATTTTCAGTTCAACATTCCTTTTTTTATTTAACTCTGATTTGTAGACCTTCGAGTTTTTCTTTGCTTTAGCTTGGGAAAACCAAATAAGTGCAAGTTTCCTCCAAGACACCTCATGAAAACATTTTTTTAAATAAAATCAAGAGTGAAATGAGTCTATATTTATTTGGAAGATCATCTGACTACTGCTAAATGGAGTATCTCAATCTGAAAGTGAAATCTGTTTCACTGCTAAAAATTGCCAAGAGTTTTTTGACTGAGATTTGGGAATCTGCAGAAAATGTAAAAGTTTTTTTTTTCTACAATAATCTGTTCAGTGAACAAGCTGTGAAAAATAGTTCTGTATTTTGTCCATGTGATGCAGCAGACGGTAAATTTCCATTTTAAAGAACGATATGAGTAGCTTCTGGCACCCATCTCTATTGCCTTACTCGAATCTACTTACACTGAGTTACAACAATGCAGTTTATTATTTCTTTAAAGAAAAAATAACAAGGACTCTTATATTCTTGTTCTCCCCACAGCTCAGCTCTGTCCCTCTGACTGATCACTGAAGTGAGGGCACTGGGAGGCCTTATCAAATGTGCCTCCGAATACCACCATTATATTAAGAAGATAACCATTTCCCACATTTGATGACTTACATTTGAAGAGCTTTAGAAATAATTTATTATTTCTGCCTAAGCATATTGTTTTGAGGTAGGTGGTCCCATAATCAACAGTTACTATGATTTGTTAAAGGATGATTTTTTAAAAAAAGATGTAATTATGATTCTAATACAAACATAAAATGAACATGTGTTAAAGATTTTATTTAATTCATTAATGAATGAGGGAAGCAGTAAGATGTTGCAACCTGCTCAAAGGAGAATTCAAATTTGCATTTGACACAAATAGGCAGAAAAGATGAAATTAGCAAATAGATAAAAAAATTAATATTTACAGGACAATAATCATTATGTTCTACAGGCCACATTTTATTTATAGTCTTTGGACCAGATTAATTTGCACTGCTATTAATTTTCTACAACTCACAGGGATGTAAATAGCTCAAAGACACTGATTATCAGAGAAAGAGAGGGAGAGAGAGAGCACAAGAGAGAGTGAACAGGGAGCATGAGAGCTTGGAAGGGTGTACTAGACAGTTAATAATCTTTATGATTAACTTAAAGTCTCTCTCAATTTTTTACCTAAAGATCCAATTAAAAGGTACTTTGCATATTTTCCACTCAAGTTCATTATTTTTGCTTTTGGGTTCACATTTCCCTTTTCAATCATTGAGTGCCTAGAGCAGTGTCTGGCACATGGTAGATAGTCCACACCTGTTGGTTGAATTGATAAAATTTTCTCATGTATTGCAAATAATATGCTCTTTTCACCTGAAATCTCAAGGATGTCACAAAGTTTCTGATAGAATCAAAAAGGGAGAGAATGATCCAACATGGGAAGTGAGACACACAGCAGACCCATAGAATGGCAAATGTCCTAACAGCACTCTGGCCTCAGAATCAGCCCTTAAGGCATGCGGATCCGACTGAAATGCCCATGAGAGTATTTCAGGCATGGAAAGCCAAAACACTCTGGGGGAAAAAAAAAACCTAAATGAAAGATCTCCATGAGTGAGATCCCAGTGGAAAGAATGGGTCATCCAAGAAGGAGGTACCTTTCTCTGAAGGGAGGAGAGAACTTCCACTTTGACCATGGCCTTGTCTAAAAATGATCAGAGTCAGTGAACTCAGGGGGCTTCCATAGCCTTGGCAACTCATGACAAGAGCCTAGGGTGATTATTGATGCCATAAACGAGAATGTCAATTTGTTAAGTCAACAACAGGAGTCACTGTGCACTTACTCCTCATGTAGGATCTTTGTCCTTAGTGTGCTGTGCATTGAGATCTAATGCTATAACTAGTACTCAAACAGTATTTTTCACTTTATGTTTCTGTGTGGGAGCAAACTGTTGAAATCTTTACTTAATGTATGCTAAACTGATCTTCTGTATATAAAGAGAATCGAAAATGAATCTTGATATGAATGGAAGGGGAGAGGGAGTGGATAAGGGGAGGGTTGCGGGTGGGAGGGATGTTATGGGGGGGAAGCATTGTAATCAATATTCTATACTTTGGAAATTTATATTCATTAAATAAAAGTTAAAAAAAAAGAAGTTAGGATCTGTCACTATGACAAAAAAAAAAAGATTCATTTCAATTAACTTTGTACACAGAAGACCAACTTTATACTAAGTAAAGATTTCAATAATTTGCATACACACACACAAACTGTTTGAGAACTGGTTTTACAGCTAACTATCAATGCAACTCATTGAAGACAGAGGTCTTGCATGGGAAGTTAGTGCACAGTGACTCTTGTTAACTTAACAATTAGCACTCTTTTGTATGATGTCAATGATCATCTGAGGCTCTTAACATGAGCTGCCTAGGCTGTGGAAGCTTTTTTTTTAAATATATTTTCTACTTCTTTAAAATAAACTTTTATTTAATGAATACAAATTTCATAGGTACAGCTTTAGGAATATAGCGGTTCTTTCCTCCATACCTGCCCTCCCATCCCCACTCCCATCTCATCTCCTACTCCCTCTCGCATCCCATTTTCATTAAGATTCATTTTTAATTAACTTCCTAAGTGGTAGACCAACTCTATAGTAAAGATTTCCATAATTTGCACACACACACACACACACACAAAGTATAAAGTACTGTTTTCAAACAAGTTTTTACAGTTAATTCTCATAGTACAACTCATTAAGGACAGAAGTCCTACATGGGGAGTGAGTGCACAGTGACTCCTGTTGTTGATTTAACAATTAACACTCCTATTTATAATGTCAGTGATCACCTGAGACTCTTGACATGAGCTGCCAAGGCTATGGAAGCCTTTTGAGTCCACACACTCCATCAGTATTTGGACAAGGCCATAAGCAAAGTAGAAGTTCTCTCCTTCCTTTAGAGAAAAGTACGTCCTTCTTTGATGGCCCCTTCTCACTGGGGTCTCACTCACAGAGATATTTTATGTAGTACATGTTTTGCCACAGTGTCTTGGCTTTCCATTCCTGAAATGCTCTCATGGGCCTTTCAGCCAGACCAGGATGTCTTAAGGGCTGATTCTGAGGTCAGAGTGCTACTTAAAGCGATTGTTATTCTATGAGTCTGCTGTGTGGACAGTGTCCCATGTTGGACATTCACTCCTTAATTCTATCTATTATTATTGCCAGGCACTTGATCCTGTCTATATGATCTGTTTAACACTTAATCCTGTCTATATGTTCACTTTAACACTTAATGTGATCACTTTAACAATTAAGATGGAATTTTTACAACCAATTTTGATGGGATTTGGAGTCCCATGACAAGTTTTTAAACTGTACCCTTAGAAGTAAGTCCATAAGAATGTGTGTAGAATTATACAGCTTTATAGTTACAAACTAAGTGACATAATTTTCTAAAGTGAAAATAATATTTTCAGTTAAGGGCACAGAGGAATTGTGAGGATTAGGGACAGTGAAGTACTATTAGAAAGTGTTATTTAAGTGCTAAGTATTATTACTATGAAAAGGAATAAAGGGCATGAGTTACGTTATGATTGAATTTTCTATTAAATTCTTGAACTTGAAAGACCCTAGGAGTAAGTTCTTCTACATCGTTTTGGTCATGAAAGCCACCTTTCTCAAAAGTGACTTTTGGTGATTTTTATTAAATCAATGAACAAATTTCAATAATGAATTCCTCACTGGCTTTATTCTTTCTATATCAGTAGACAGTTTTTATAAGTTTGAGGGGCTTGGACCTTGAAGAAAATAATTTACAAGTCACATATGTTATTATACATAATAATTATAAAAACAATACTTAGCAACAGTGAATTCAAATTCTTAGGCACTGACTGAAATTCTAGTTTGGAAAATCCTTAATTTTAAAGTTTTTCCCAATAAATTTCTACTGTGAGTTTTGTCTCATCTACACTTAGCCTCTCTTTCGTCAATTTTGGCTGTCCAAAATCTCCGCTATTTCCTTAAGCACTTTCTCCCCTGTTTTAGGAAATTGTATCTCTTCTAGAACAACTCAGTACCGTCAGACTAGTACTGTCACAGGGTGACTGAGTGTCACTTTTGGCCCATTAGACAATCTCTTTGGGTAATTTAGTTTTCAGGAAATGACAAGATCACTATAAAAGCACGATTAGAGGCTTTTATAATGGCGGCATTGGCCAACATAGCAGTAGTAATGGCATCCTGACCAGCAATTACAACCATAAACTGGGTATTGGACTTTCTGTCACATGTTTCTTGGTCATTTGGAGCATCCTGGGATACTGTTAATACCCAAACCCAGTCTTCGGCTTCCTATTCATTTAGTGAGATTCACAAAATGCTTTCAACAAATTGAAATTTTTGCCTAGTCAGAATCAATTTCTGCTGCTTGCATCCAAGAATCTGGATTGAAATGGTGCACTTGTGCTTCTGAAGAATAGCAAGTTCATACAAAAAAAGGATTAGGAGTACTACTATCTTAGTAAGCAGTGGAATGTCAGTTAATCTTATTACTGCCCTTTATTGCTGTCATATGATACTGTAATTACTGTTTACTTTTTGTCCATTTCACTGACCAAAGCAAAGGCATTTTGTAAGAACTTTTTCTTAGTTATTTTTCCATCCAGCTCAATACGTGGAAGTTTGTTGATATCCAATAAATACTTATCAATTGGACTAAAAATACATTAAGTTTGGTACTATTGGGGACAATAAATGCAATAAATTATTAAGTTTAAATGTGTAGTTAACTTCGTTTGATTCATTGAGCCCTATCATATCCAAGTTATGGTGAAGAATTACAAAAATAAATGTTATGCTTTGCCCTTTATCTTTAATACATTTATAATTTTGTAATGAAGAAAGTATGCATTAATAAACTCATATTCAGATTTTTTTCATGGCATTGATATTTTAGTATTGTACAATAAATTTAACTTCAGTCCTTAGAACTGGCTCCTCCCAAGCATGGGCATGATTTAATGCCAAGTATATTAAGGTTGTTTACAAAGCTGAATTGTACATATTCTACGATGTTCCCTGATGGTTTAGTTTAGAGTTGATCAATTATCTCCATAATCAGGAATAATTTAGATTTTACTATATTTAACTAACAACCAATTGATTTTATTAGATTTCATTGAGTGAGAAACAGTATTTTATACCAGAAGCTTATTTTATTTAGTAAATTACCATGTACAAGTATGGTAATTCACAAAATAGAGAAAACCAATTAATATAGAAATTGGACTGATTACTAGGAATAGTCATTTAGGCTTACATGTATATAGCCCTTTTGAGAACACTCAGGAAGAACTGTAGCTGTATTTCTATATGTGATATAGGAAGCGGGAAGTAAGGCAAGGCTGTGCATCAACCTCAGGGTCTCCATCTTCAAGGGTCTGACTTTTTAGTGACTTAGAAGAACTGATAACCCTACATATTCGTGTTCTTAATGCTAAGTTTTTCCAAATATTGCTATCTTCCAATGTCAGAGTGTAGAATATGCATGAGTTCTGGTCTATCAACTTTTTTTTTTTTTTGGTGCATGCAGGAGACAAAAAGCTTGCTCCAGAATGTATGTCATCCTCATCACCAAACATGACGTTAAATTTAACTAACTTTTTTTTGGTGGCAAGATTCTATTGATGAAGGAAGTTGTGCATTGATTTACAGTCTAACATGAGCTCCTTATTTTATTGTAAACTGAAAACAAACATTTTGTAACCTAGACATGTTAGGCAGCACTGGCCTATACAGCATCACTTGGATTGCTTATTCTAAAATAGCTTTAGTACCACATAGAACTCTCATGAAATAAGGTATTTGGTGAGAAGAGTAACTAAGAATCTTCACTTTAATAAGCTCTAAAAGTTTTCTTTGTGTACATTTAAAGTTTGACATTATTTTAAACAAATAGCAAACTGTCTTCAGGGCATTCTCAAGACATGAAACAAAACCTATCTTTTAATTTTCTGAAAATGTGAATTTACACTAGTTTTCATTAAAATAAGAGAGAAGTAGTCAATCTCGCCAAAAACATAATATCTTTACAGCTTAAGATTTATTTATGATGTTGCCCATACTGAATGCCAGTAGCAAAACTGTAGTATGTACGTTAGAGACATTTTCTTAATTTTAGTAAATTTGCAGCTCTCTTCCACCTTCATTAATTTAAAAAATGCATTTTTTCATTAAATAACTTAGGGAAAAAGTGTAAGAGTGAAAAGTGAGAGCCTGATAAATGTCTTAATTGACTTGAGGAGCTTTCTACAACTTTGAGACGACATTCAGGGGTAAATTTTTAATACAACACTTGTTCCACCCTAATTTCACACACAAAACCAACCTCAGTTTGTCTTCTCTGATAGTTGAGTCTTGGCTTCTGAGGATGAACAAATATATGCTAGATACTGGTTGACATAAAAGTGAAGGCCCTTCAGTTTTGGGACAATGTGAAGACAGAGGCTGCTGGTTGAGAGTCCTAGATAAACTCCTCGCAGCTTTGGAAGGCAAGTGGACTATCAAAATTGTTTTCTCATTCTTGGCCCACTACAGACAAGGAAAAGAGAAGAATACATTTCCAGCCAAAATAAAGGTAAATTTTGCTTTGTCAGAAAGGATTTGAAGTTCAGATTGGAAAGTAGCATGTTGATAGTCTGGGTAGAAGCAGAAGGTTTCTCGAGACAATTGGTACGGTAACTTGGAGCTACTATTGTTTTTTAAAAAAGTCAAGCTATTTCTTCTGGAAAGAGTGGGATTTAATGATTTTGAGTGATATTACCAGTGCTCACCAATAACTGATTCTTCTCTCCTCCTTGGCACTTGGAACACTGCATCTGTTAGGCCCTTACAATTGATGGTAACATGACCAGTGCAGGCCAATGGCTTAAGAGTATAAATGACATCATTTTCAAGGTGAAGTATGAAAGAGTAAGTGTGTTTTCTCCATGGGTTTTCTTCTGCTTTAGCAATACATCAGAACTGTTATTGAAAAGGCAGAGCCGTATAATCAGAGTAGTCTAGATTCTCCAAGTGACTCCCTGGAAGAAAGCTGCCCTGGATGGTTACCTGAACTCAGAATAGAATTTTCATAAGTGAGAAATGAACCTTGACAATACAGAGCCATGGAGATTGTGGGGCTATTTATCACCACAGGATAGCTGACCTTAACTCACTAATGAAATAATTTAATAATACTGCATTGGAAACCTTCATTTACATTATGAAGGATCTGGTTAAATCAAAAGAGATAAACTATTTGTATCCATTCATTAACTTGTTCAACTACTAAGAAAAATATGGAGCATAAATCACGTGTCAACCCCTGTGCTGTGTCAGAGGAAGCATTGGTTACTGTCTAATAGCATGTGCTCGGGAATCAATTTCTGAGTCTGAATCCTGGTTCCACCAGGGGCAAGCTCTTTCCCACATTTTTTATTTTCCTGTGCTTTAGTTTCTTTATTTCTTTACTTGTGAGATACCTATTATAATAGTACTTACCTTACAGAGTGTTGTGAAGATAAAAGGAGATGATATATAGAAAGCACTTGGCTCTGTGCCCCACTAAGTAAATGCTCAAAAGCCTTAGCTGTATTATTTGATAACATCCCTGTCTACCAGCAGCTCTTATTCCAACAGAGATCACAATCAGTGGTAGAACCAATTTATAGTAGTAATTCCTATGTTCATTTTTTATTACTATCATAAATGGCCACAAACTCAGCACTTAAAAAACACAAATTTATTATGTCACAGTTCTATAAATCAGAATCCTGGATTGGCATGGCTGGTATTTCTGTTCCTTGTTTCACAGTGTTGCAATCTTGGCATGGACTGGCAGGAGCATTTGGGAATGACCTGCTTAAGTTGTTGGTAGAACTTTGCTTTCTTGCAGCTGGAGAACTGAAATTCTTGCTTTCTTGCTGGCTGTCAGCTGAGGACTTCCAGGTCCCACTGTGGACCTGCACATTGTGGACCTCCTGTGGGCTCTGCACCCAGGAGCCAGGCACTGTATGCCAAATCTTTCTCAGACGTAAGCTTCTCTGACTCTTCTTTCCACCTCTTCTGCAAATGTGCACCTTGAGAGGAAATAGATGATGGCTTAAGTAGTTGGGTCTCTGCCACCCATGTGGGACACCCAGATTGAGTTCCTGGCTTTGGCCTGGCCCAACCCTGGCTGTTGTAGGCATCTGGGGAGCAGATGACAGATCTCTGTTAGTCTGTCTGTCTGCCTGTCTCTCTGTATTTTGGATAAATAAAATAGATAAATAAAAATTTAAAAACAATTTACAAAACTGATAAACGGAAGAAGAAATATTCCAAATCAGGTCTGACTGTTCCCCGCAGAACTTCTACTGTGCTATATGTCCCTATTGGCCTCTGGGGCCCCTCTCAACATTTCTACTCCATCCATTGTGCAAGACCAGTGGGTTCTCCAATTGCAGTGGTTCCACAGAAAAGATTATGCTCCATTCTGTAGAGTTATCTAAGTGCTCATATATATCCAGGGACCCGGATTTGTTTGGGCAGTCTCTAGTGCTTCAGGCCAATATAAAGAGGAATGGTGTGATAACGTCACTGGTCAGGGGACAAACATTGTCCACATTACAGAAACAGTGACAATAGCTGGTATTTACAGAAATCTAATTGTGTGTGGGTATTGTGCTAAGCACTTTAATGAAGCATCTTCACTTGTTTAACTCTCAAAACAAGATTACGAGGCAGCCACTGTCATCATCTCCCCTGAAATTCAAATACGGAGAGCTCCTGTGACTAACTGACAGTCCAGTAGCTGGCAAGTGGCAACTCTGGGATTTGAAGCCAAGCTCAGGGATCGCTTATATGAACTAGTAGCCTATAGATTCTTATGCTTGGGGTAGTACTGTGGCAACTTGCTATTCTTCCCCTCTTCTCTCTCCTCCTGTAAAGTTCACAACAGGGTCTGTAGTCAGGGCTGGGATTGGGACAGTGAGATGATGAACCAGAGCAGGAGTGGTGGCTTTCATGCTGGCCTAGAGGATGGCATTTAGTCTGCTAGCTCCTCTCCCCAGAACGGGAGTAAATGAACTCCATGCTTGGGACAGCTTGGGCTGCTATTAATACACCACAGAACAGAGAGGAGAGACCCTTCTCTGATACCACTGTGACACCACATTCAGCAACCTTTCAGAGAGTTACCCTTCCCCAGCCCAGCTACTCCATCTGCTGTGGATGGTTTTGTGTGGTTGTAAGCCACCCTTCTCTTTCTTTCCAGATTGTTGTGCTGAGCAGCTGTTTTTCCTGACCTTTATTCTTTTCCCTTTCAAAAGTGGGGACATGGTAAAGCATATTCCTAAGAATCTGTGTGCACTTTTATTTATTTTTATTCTAATTTAGGCTCCTTCCACAAATATCTTCCAAACATAGTCTTACATATGTGATTGTTTTAAAATGCTTTTGAAGAAAATTGTTAAAAAGTGATAGAGTGGCATGTGTGTGTGTGTGTAATGTGTGAGAGATTGTAACATGAAAAATTTTCAGCCATAAATTAATAGAACAGAAAGGAAATTAAATGTTTTTTAAAATTATTATACTCTAGAGAAAAAGGATGTGTAGATATTTTAGAAAGAATTTCATATCTCCATTCTCTTTTCATTTAATGTTGAGGATGCAAGTTATGAAGACAATGACAAGTTTGGTCATAATGACAGAACTGACTTGGAATTTTTTTAGTGCAGATAAAATATGTCATGATGATATCTGGACTGAATTGAAATTTTGTTGTTATTTTATATAGCAACACATAAAGAACTAGAAGAAATATAGAGGACCTCATGACCTTATGTAGACCAACATGAATTGAAAAGATGTTTTAACTTAATGTTGGAAAACGATGACAAAGTGTGTTCTTAATTATTGGGCTATAAACATAAATATGTTAAAATTGTCTTTACTTGCTTCTTTAAAAGCTACAGATATCTACCAAGACACATTTTATAGGACTAGATTTTACTGCCTTTAATCTGTACTGGAGTGTTTTCATTCTGAAAGCTTCCCAAAGTTATATCTGATATTATTTAATTTAACATCATGCAGAAAAATGTGAATTTAAAATAAGAAGATGGTCTTGTAAGGATTTATTAGCTCTCATTAATTTAAAAGGAAACTCTTTGTGATAGAAAAATGTTTATGTCCCTGCCAATTAAAAAACTTGCTAGAAAAGTCATCTCAAATAAAATAAAAATGTAAGGCTCAGCAGCAGAAGCCTGCCATGGGGGAAACTTTGACGAGGCTGCAGAGAGGTGGAGTCAGTTTCATGTTTTAATTTAATTTTGTTTAGTAATTTCTTTTTTCTTCTCAAAATTTTTATTTTATTTGAAAAGCAGAAAGAGAGAGAGTGTACTTCTACATGCTGGTTTACTTACCACATGCCCTCAACAGCCTGGGCTGGGCCTGGTCCATCTCAGGAGCCAGGAACTCAATCCAGGTCTTCCACATGAGTGGCAGAGACCCAAGTACTTAGGCCATCACCTCTGGTCTCCCAGGGTGGCCCTTGCATTAGCTAGAAGCTGGAATTTGAAACAGACTTGGGACTTGTACTCAGCCACTTTCATATGGGATGTGAGTGTCCCAAGACTTGAACCCAGCCACTCTCACATGGGATGTGATTGTCCCAAGCATAGTTTCAATGGCAGTATTAAATGCTCACCCCAACTTCACCTTTTTTTTTAAGATTTAATTTATTTGAGAGGCAGAGTTACAGAGAGAGGGAGAGACAGAAAGAAAGGTCTTCCATCTGCTGGCTCACTCTTCAAATAGCAGCATCACCCGTAGCTGGGCCAATCTGAAGCCAGGAGCCAGGAGCCAGGAGCTTTTTCTGGGTCTCTCACATAGGTGAAAAGGCCTAAGTACTTGGGCTATCTTCTGTTGCTTTCCCAGGCCAAATCAGAGAGCTGGATTGGAAGTGGAGAAGCCAGGACTCAAACCAGTGCCCATATGGGATACCCAAACTGCAAGTAGAGGCTGAGTCTACTATGCCACAGCACCAGCCCCCAATGTCACCTTTTGACTGCAATTGAAATGTGGTTAAGGTATTTTAAAGTTGTAAGGTGTGTTTGGTTCCATTCTAAAGTTAAACCTTTTTTTTTTTTTTTTTAGAAATGGACCTATTCAATTTTCAATTTTCCTTTTATCTAACAATTTTAAGTGATAGAGCAGATGCTATTTTTTCTTTTCTGACCTTAGTGTTAGATTATTAGATCAATAATAGTTGGCATAATATTTGCACAAAACCTTAGAACATGCCTTGAAAAGAGGCAAATTTGGGATTCTTAGTAGAGTTTTGAATTTTGGTGAGCATTTGTTCATTCTTGCTACTGCTTCATGAAACAGAAAGTTTGAATTTACTGCTTAAAAAACAATTGTAAAACAATTATTATGTGTCAACTGAAAAGAACAACAAAATTATGGCATCTTGAGAATACTGCCCCAGTTTTCAGCAAAGCTTAATGTCATCTTTGAATTTAGCAACCTAATCAGAGGAACTTTAAACAGACACTAAAACTATTAGTAAGCTACTCAGAGACAAAATAGTTCCCCCTTACTTTCTTCCCATTTTAACTCCATTAATTTATCACAGCACTAGATACTAGCACTTACTGATTTAATGTTTCTTTAAAAATCAGTTGTTGATAGAAATAATGCCAAGAGAAAACAAAATCATTTATTAATTGGTACAAAAAATAACTGTTGTGTAAACCACTGGCTAATTCCTGGAGAAGCAGCAATGAGCAAAACATGAGCTATCATGAGTTTACAGAAAAAGAAATGAAACCTCCTCTCTTTATGGGAAACACTTTTCACTGAGCCTAATGGCAGCAATTTTGAACATAAAGTCTCCAGTTATAAGTTAAACACTTTTCCCTGATTTCAAGGACCAAGTACTGACTGATATTAGCTGTATACTGCTATTTATTCTTGTTCTTCCTACTGGATTATTTCTTTTTAAATTAGCAGATTATAAAGCAATATGCATGTAATTTTTGGAATATAGTAGATTAGCCATCCTTTTCTGTGTAATCAATTTAGCCTGAAAATTACCTGTTTAACCAAGTCAAAGTCATACTTCTAGGTTTCCATTTATGCTCTGGGGAAATGGTGAAAGATTCTTAACTTTTTCCTTTCCAGCCCCTTCCAGTGCCCCTTATGTGATCATATAAGCCTTACATGGGATGAACTCTTGCTCTGACCAAGTGGGTAATTGATTATCATTGTCACTAGTATACAGATAAATTACCAATCAATTGCACTTGAATTTATCATGTGCTCTAAACCACACTGAGCATTTTACATGCATGATTCCGTTTCCTTTTTACGGCAACTCTAGGAGTTGACTGTTCTCATTCGCATTTATAAATGACAAAACAGCACAGAGATGTGGTTTAGTCACGAGCACAAATTGGGGCACAGCTGGTTAAGCCACAGCTTGTGACACTGGCATCCCATTTAGGTGCTGCTTTGAGTTCTGGCTGCTCCACTACTGATCCAGCTCCCTGCTGATGCTCCTGGGAAAGCAGCAGGTGATGACTCAAGTGTCTGCGCCCCTGCACCCATGTGGCAGACATGCATGGAATTCCAGGCTTTTGGCTTCATCCTGGCCCAGCCTTGGCCTTTGCAACCATTTTGGGAGTGAACCAGTGGATGGCAGATATCTCCCTCTCTTGACTGTCTCTTTCTGTAACTCTGACTTTCAAATAAGTAAAATAAATCTTTAAAAAGGAAAAAGACCACAAAGGTAGCAACAGGTAGAGAAACTGCACCCAAAGATGATGCTTATGGTTGCAGATATTAAATGTTTATTGGTTTTACAACTCTGGAGTTCAGCAATGCAGAAATATGGTAGGGCACAAAGAAGAAGAACACATCAGGGTCTCTCAGATGCAGAGATGTGCAAGGCTTGGGGATGGTTCCTGTAACTTGAATCTGGTAATTCAACATTCTCCACAAAGTCTCTTGAAGGTGGTTTTCTTTCTTCATTATATCATCAAGCAAGGTTAAAACACAGCTCACTAAACTTTGAAATCAATATTTTTTAAAATAGGAAATCAATATAATAATAATAGTTAAAGACTAAACATCTATCAAAAAAACTCCATGGGTAACAACCTAACAAGATATTATAGGACTAACATAGCCACCAGGAATATTCATGAGCTGGGAACAACAACAAAGAACTTCCAACATTTTTTTCTTTACTTCTATATTCGTCTCCAAGCTTTTAACTGACTTCTCAAATTTGGGGGTGGGAGGGCTGAAAGTGTGTTGTTCTGTGCACAAACCATGAGCATTTAGGTCCTCATGCTGTGAAAGTGGACAGTTAGCTAGGATTCTCTTCACAGAATGTTACAATAGTATGAGGATGTAACAACCCTTGAGAAGAATGACTCTCCTTGATTTCAATAAGCTGTATTTGTGAGAAGCATAATAATGTCTTCATTTGCTGGAAAGATATATTCAAATATAATGGTGTAATGAGTTGTGAATTTCACTATGAAGATGGAAAAACCCATTATGGTGGTGCCATGCCCTGATAATATGGCTCTGCCTCTAGATATGGTCATTACCTGCATCAGGGGCCAAACTGTTGCAAATTATTAGAAGTTTTCACTTGATGCATGTGGTAGTGAACATCTTCCCACAGAATTGTTTGTGGGGTGGTGGTGGCAGAAGCAGTTAGGGATTCCTGGTGAAGCAGCTTCTGTCCTTAGACGTGAGTGCTTCCCAACTCTGTTGTCAGCGACAGACCGTTCAGTGAGAAGGACGTGAGGTATATGCTGATCTGACACAAAGACAGGTTGGACTGATAACCTATAATCCATACTGCAGGTGCTAAAGATGAAGCTTTCATTTTAGTTTTAAATGTTTTGTTTGTTGATCTGATGAGGAGGGAGGGAAGGAGGGAAGGAGAGAGAGAGAGAGAGAAAGAGAGAGGAAGAGAGAGAGAGAGGGAGAGAGAGAGGAAGAGAGAGACAGAGACAGAGACATTGAGACTCCCATCTGCTGGTTCACTCTGCAAATGCCTCACAATGTCCCGGCAGAGGCCAACATTAGAAGTCTGAAACTATCTGATCTCCCGCGTGGGTACAGCTTGAATTTGAGAGACTCTGTGGTGAATCAGCTTTACAAGCTCCACACAGAGGTGCTGGGCCAGACTCGTACTTTAAAAATGGCAAATACGCACTTTCTGTGTTGCAGAACAGTTGTGTGTGTTGAGCTGGTGTGTAGGAGGCAGCTTTTTGACTACAAGAACTTTTCAGTCAGATGTAGACAGAAATGGGATGAAGTATTTATTAGTATTTCCCCAGATTGGGTCACAGATTAATTCTGATCACAAAGCCCAGAGGCCTCCTGTAAGATCTCTCTCTGGTGATACCCTTTACTCTTTTGTGGTAAAGATTGAGCTTTAAGAACAAAACATAAGTGCAGCTTCTTATCTTGCTTTAAGCCAAACTTTGGGCCATATTAATATCAGAGACAGTTTAAACAAAGCAATAAAATGACAATGCACTACTTTAACTAAACCCAGCTTGCGCGCTGGTTTTAAGGCAGCCCATTTGGAGGAAGCCCATGCATTAATTTACTCTAATAGCAAGGAAGGAGGGGAGGGAAAAAGAGGTTGAAAGGCATTGTTAAGAGAGAGAGAGGGAGAGAGATAGAGAAGAACCAAAGAACTCACGTTCCATTTCTTTCTATCGTTTTTTTAGGTGTTTAACACTTGTACAATTTGGTCAAATTATGGGCAGGACAGCTAGAGTAGCTAGACAGCTTTAAAAGACAGAGAGTGCGTGAGACAGGACATGATTACTTTGCTGAATCCCCACTTCTATTTTTTCTTCCAAAAGAGACAAAGGGAAATACTTAAGAACCAATAGTGACAGCAACGAAGCAATCATTGAGTTGCGGGATACCTTTGTCTGGAGGGCATGCGGTAATTTTTACATGTCTGCCACTGAGTGTCAAACCTTTTCTTTTCTTCTCCTTTCCATTCTGGATGGCCAAACTGATTATCTAAAATAGAAAATTAGCACACAATGGGTTTACTCTGCGATACCCCTTATGCAACTAATGGCAAAGCTTGTTAATTGGTTGTAAATGCCAGCAGGTTGCCAGGATAATACTTCAGAAATAAGCGGGTATTCTGATAATTACAGCAATCTTCATCTATAAAAGCTTAAGTAGATGAAGTAGTGGCTGGCTTAAAACCAAGATTTATCCCGCTGCACTCACATTAAAAGAAAAAATAAGATGAAAACAATAATGTAACAAAACAATTATATAGCAGGAAGCTTTGTAGGTTTTAGAGATTGTGAAAACTCAGAAAGTAAAACAGTGCTGTAATAACCAGTTATGGAAAAATAGGCCATTTACATTTGTGTATAATTAAATAGTAGGCTATGCAATTTCACTTTTTAAAGTAAACTGCCTTTTCCTTTTTTTATAGGGCAACGTAGCCGTAATTGCTGCATTAAAGCTTTAATGAAAGAAAAAAGCAGCAGATCAAGATGACATGTAACGTCTACATTTGCACTGTGGCGCTCTGCTTGTTTAGTAATGGGAAGCTACTGAGGAGATTAAAATTGCAGAATTCTTCATAGTTTGCTCTAAAATTGCTATAGGAAGATCATTCAGAGTCTAAAATACATACAATTTATTTTTCCACCTTCAATCTACAAGAATTTAATAGCTTTCTTAACTAGTAGGTGATTGGAGATATGTTTTATATTAGAGAGAGAGCTACTTCCGATCATAAAAATGATCAGAAGTGAATGGAGCAGAATTTAAATCTTTAGAGAGTTCCTTCGTCCATTAGAATATTGCCCCGAGTATCCAGTGACAGGGTTTAACTTGGTGCAGTGTAGGGAGATTTCTTGTTCAAAATATCAACAGGTTGGTTTGTAATACTGTGCCTTTATATTTTGCAGTTTCTTTATCACCGCCACGAACATCAGGAGGTGGCGCAAAGGAGAGCCAGCTCATAGAAGGAGGTAACATTCTGGTAAGCTGTTAACTGGCATGTGGGGTGAGTTAAAGAAAATAGCAGTAGTCTCTCCTGTGAGCTTCTTCCTCCTAAGTTTGAAATATTTCTCAGATGTTATATTCCATATAGGTTGGCTATGTTTTCTGTAAACCATCCCTGGCAAATAACGTAGGAGAGATGGGAAACCTGCATTATGTGTTAGAGTACTGAGCAGAGGGTATGAAAACATGCTGAAAACACACCAGGCAAGAAAGCTGGTAGAAAAATAGCAATTTGTGCCAATGGCTAGAGCAACGAAAAGTAGCCTCAACGTAGTTTTTTTTTTTTTTTAATCTAAAATCTACATGAGCTTAATCTTCCTTTTATAAAAGAACAATGAACAAACAACTATTTGTCAAAAATGAGAACCTAAGGAACTGGCCCAGTAAAAGCCTCGGATTTTGGCTTTTTTGGGTTCTCACTTTGAGAGTGACTCAGTTGCTCCAGGCAGGGTTTTGTTTTGGTGTTTGTTTCTCACAGAGTTGATAAAATGCTTCTATATCTCTGTGAAGTTCTTCTGGAACGAAAAACTTTAAATACATAGCCTTCTGGAGTGGCTGGCTTTCTCACAGAAATCAGAATGTGGTATTGGCATGGTGGCTGGAGCCTTGGGTGCACAGAGCTCCCGAGGGTGGAAGCACCCAGGAAGCAGGGCAAGCACTGGGCAGGGATGGGATGGGGATACCACTCGCACACAGAGCCACTGTAGCTACCTTCTGTGCAAATGCTACCTAAAAGGGAGAGGAAGGGATAGGAAAGGAAAAGAAGGCTTTTTAGAAAACACAGAGAAGCAAGAAGGACTCTCTTCTAACACCAAGTTCTTTGGGCAAGGAAGTCAGTAGGGTACGTGAGTTCTGCTTTCTTCTTCCTGTGCATATCCCCTGGGGAGGACAGGCCTTGGCGCCTCCCTGATGGGCATTTCCTGTCATCTCCAGGCCAGAGATGTGCACATGGGCACTATATGACTGATTTAAGAAGTTCTCTTGAATTGATATCTTTGCAAGTGATCTGTATGAACAGAGCAAACAGCAGAAGGAGGCCTTCTTTCCAACTAGCTGGGTAGTTGGTAGCTTTTGGGAGCTGAGTAGGGGCAGGAGGTAAGCTTTGAATAGAAACTAACCAAAGCACCCTGTTCAGATTAAGAAACAGTGGGGGTGGAGAGCAGAGCCAGGAAGGTCTTTTCTTTGGCTCCTAGAGACCTTGGGTATCACTCTTTTGTACGTTGAAACCTCATCAAAAAGTTTGGGAAGAAGGGCAGCACCGAATGGAACATGTTCACTTCCAGGAAAAGAAAAAACTTTGTGAGAAGATAAAATCTTTTTTTTTTTTTTTTTTTTTTTTTTTTTTTTTTTTTTTTTTTGGCTAGGCAGAGTTAGACAGTGAGAGAGAGAGACAGAGAGAAAGGTCTTCGTTCTGTTGGTTCACCCCTCAAATGGCCGCTACGGCCAGAGGGCTGCGCCCATCCGAAGCCAGGAGCCAGGTGCTTCTCCTGGTCTCACATGGGGTGCAGGGCCCAAGCACTTGGGCCATCCTCCACTGCACTCCCTGGCCACAGCAGAGAGCTGGCCTGGAAGAGGAGCTACCGGGACAGAATCCGGCGCACCAACCAGGACTAGAACCCAGGTGTCAGCGCCGCAGATGGAGGATTAGCCTAGTGAGCCGTGGTGCTGGCAGAAGATAAAATCTTTTAGAAAGTAAGGTCAAATTAAGGCCACTTGAATAATTTTTTTGCCAATGTGTGAGAACTTGTGGCAGTTATTTATCTATTATACTTTTTTTGAAAGTAGAAAATAATTTTTTTTCAATCCATTTTGTGGTTGGTTTTCATTCTTGATTATTCTTAATGATATGACATGGTTTTCCTTATGCTAGTGAAAAAGCCATGTAATTTTCCAGAAAAAAAATAAAGATGAAGCAAATGAGGGAATTTAGTGCTTTGTAGTTTTGTGTTTCATGTATATGATGAATATTTCTTTTTCTCTGAAGCTTATTTCTGTCTTGGTCTGTTACTCCTTGCTAGTGGACAGTTTGATATCTGACATTTTTGACATCTTCGAGAGTTGTTTAATGTGTGAGTAATGTACACAATTGATCAATTTGCAATTTAACTTCTTTATACTCCCTATACATATTTCTTTATTGTTTATGCTTTGGTGAATTATCCACTGCACAGAGTAAGCATTTGAGAAATATTTGTGAATGAATTATTTTTAACTAAAGGGTGGAACTTTTTTTTAAAAAAGAGTTTTAGTGGTAAACACATTAAATTGATGAGAATTCTTGAATAATTTTATTTGAAGAAATATTTCCAATATTCTTATTTGGAGGATCTGATTTGAAGAAACATTTCCAAGTCGCTTTGCACGTTTAGTACTTAAAAGGCAAAGTTCTCTGAGTAGCATTTTCTCCCAGGAGAGGAACATACTTTATGTACATACCAAAAGTGTAGCATGCCATCCTGATAGCATTCCTGCATGAATCGTGTGTTCGTCCTAACACTGAACATTTTCTCTGTTTCTGTGTCAGTTGTCACTAATCAGTTATGCATCTGATGTGCAGATCCATCAGGGAATAGAATTTAAGTCATTTTGGCTTTAGCACATACGATATGCTTGTACAGGAGTTTACCAAAGCTCCTTTGGATACATTTTCAGAGGGGGACGTGCATATGTTATGGTACCTCTACAGCAGCAGTGACTGAACTAGCTGACAAGTGACAGGAGGGTTTTTTCCCTCTTTGGTATTTCATGAAAGTGTGCACAAATCATAACAAGTTGCCTCTCTTTCATAAGACAGGGAACATTTCCCTTAAAGCACACATGGCTATATGGTGTGTTTGTGTACATGAAAATTCATGCTGCTATCAATTTTAATTTTGCCATTTTTGTTGTTTTTAAATTTCAGGTTTGAAGTTTCTGAAGAGGCTTAAATAATTGCTTTCAATTTCATCTTGAGCGTTTTTTTTTTTTTTTCCTAAGCTCTATCAGAATCTTAACAGAACAGTAACATTCTTTGCTATGGGGAAAAATGATAATGTACAGGTGACTCATTGCCCTTAGGCTATTGCTTTCATGATTTTAAAGAAAGTTTGGAATATAGTAAATGCCTGCTGTCTACCAGGGATTTCTGAGCTGCCTACTTCTTGTCCAGAGCAGGTCATCATTCCTGATGATATGAGTTTCACCTACGCATTAAGCAGCAATAGATGTAAAGGCCCTTGCTTGGCTGTTTTTTTTTTTTTTTTTTTTTTTTTTTTTTTTTATGGGTGTGGGGTTTTAAGCTCTATGGTATGAGCAATTCTGTAATAATGATTACATTCATATTCCTACCCAAATGCAATTAAGACAGACTGGTAGCAGTGGACAGGAAGTTGATCAAGTGGGTCTTGGAGACAGCAAGATCTGGGTTCAGACCCATTCCTTTGCACTATGAGTTATGTTTCCAACCTGGGCCTCAGGTCCTTCTCTCTTAGTAAGGATACCGTTGTGAGAGATCAGTGCCCACATCACCAGCAGTATTACCTGGCCCATAAAAGATGCTTAATACATTTTGTTCCTTTGAGCCCCATGTCTGGCCTTGTTCTCAGAATAGTAAGAAGGTCTATATAATTCTTTCTCTGGAAGCTACAATATAACTGTATTTTCTTAGGTAAACAAAGCTTTTTAGTAGGAGGGTTCAGAACCCACAGGAGTTGACTAGCTGCGAGATCCAAGATAAATGCCAGCAAAATGATGTGCTCCAAATAACTAGTTAGCTGGTACACTCATGTATATGACATACATATGTATATTCCTTTGTTCTGGTCAGCAAATGTATTCTTTTTAAAATTATTCAGCCTCTCTGTAATTACTGAGACAGTGAAATGGACCCAGAGTACAGAATGATAGCTTTCAATTACCTGTGGATTTTCCCTTGAAGGAAGGCACAATAATTTAAAACCATGGCAATCAAGGTATTGAAGGTGGGGAGTTGAAGGGAGAATTCATCTTGAGTCCCTTCGGAATCCTTTAATAATTTCGTGGCTCTGACTTCAGCCTCTGACATGAACCCACAGACACAACTGCCCAACAAGTGGGGCTCGAGAGGTTGAGCTGTGATCTCTGAAGAGAAAGAAGCCTGTGTGTAGCTGCACTGGGGCCACAGATCCCCTTATGATTTCCTGTGCTCAGGAACGCGGGAGAAGTATTACTGGGCCGACCAAGAGCAGGAGTGCAGACTTCGCCGGGAAGCCAGCGGCGGGCGGAGTCTGTTCTCCGTCACTTTTCCTTTCTCTCTCCCGTCGTCCTTCTCGGTTGCTCACCTCACTCTTCACTCTGAGCGCTGCGGGTGTGAATCCAAGCTTTCGAGATGTTGAAGAAGAGTGTTCTTCCTTTTCCATTACATATGAAGTGGCTTCTTTTTCTGTTTATATCTCCATGTGAACATACTGGATGGTAAGAGTGACAGATTATTGGCTCAGTCACAATTTGCCTTACACATAACCTCACTGCCAATTTTATTAAAAAAAAAAAAAAAAGATGTCTTCCTTCATGGAGAAATAAGCATATCTTTGTTGTGGTTTAAAAAAAAAGAAAAAAAGGAGAAGAAAGCCCTACATGTAAAACTGTTTTCTGAACCAGAACCTTCCATTAAGTCAGATATCCCCATCTCTATTGTGAGTACCAGAGAGTGGGGCTTTGTCTAATCTACTTCTTGCCTTCTCCTCTCAGAATTAATTATTATTTCAGATTTTTTTATAGGTTTGTCTCTCACTGAGTACAAGAGAGCTTTTGAGACATAGTAACAAACACAACAACAACCACAATAACAATATCTCACACTGTACGCTGTGTTTGCCTTCCATTCTGAGTGAGATTGGAGGATGTTCGAAGCGATCATAACATACACTTAATGTGTACTTATCTATTATTGCAATCTCAGTAGACCAAATTAACACAAATTTGTGACCCTGAAAGAGGACAGTTAATAATTTGCTGAGACCCCAGAGTACAAAAATGAAGAATTTTAATTCAGGTGATTTGGTCATAGTCTTATGCTTATTTAACAAAAATCTATTGAGACTTTTTTTTCAAATCACAAAATACAATTGGATAAAGAAGAAATGTTAATTGAATTTCTATATTATTTAAATAGTTTTGGAGAAAAAAACTAAATAACTAGCTTATCCATGATTAACGGAGTATGGGGTGAATAATAATTATTCTGTGGCATATCTGGTTTCTTCAGAGGTTAATTTGATTTAGATAGAAAGATGATGTTAACATTCTTTAATAGATTTCAGATTCCCTAGGGTAACTTGTACTTTACAATCCTATGGTGCACTCAGGATGACTTTTATCATTGTGACAGTGTGTCATCCCTTAATGGACTGCTGTATTTAAATGACTGCATGGGTTAGCAGGTTATTCTCGTTCCCTTAATATTTTTACATCAAATTTCTGCAGAAATTTATTCTTAAAGTTTTAAAGAGATTTTTTCTTTTCTAAAGAGACTACCATCTTGAAAATCAAAATAAAGAGAAAAAATTTTAAAAAATATTCTGGTTTGCTTTGGATTAAAGGAAACACATTTGATATTCTTATTCCAGACTCTGTGGAGACTGTTTTCATGTGGTTTTAGGCCCACTTTGTTAGATCACATTAGGAATAAAGGGAGGGGATATTTAGGATGAAAGAGGTGTTTAGCTTTAGATGGCAGTCATTGTCCATACCTTGCAAACTACTGCACTTTTCATCTTGGGTATGCTTTGAGAAGTTAATATGCTGCTGTCATTCATACAAATAATGTTAAAACTACTGTGTCACTAGTGATTTTTATGGCTTACTTATAAAATGAGATGGTTTATTTTGGAGGACATGCTATGCAGGAGGGGCCAGCTGATGCACTGTGAGGATATACGGAGGATCTGGGAAAACAACAGCGCTCTGCTCAGGGTTATAAAAAGTGTCAGGTGAGCAATACTCAGCTCTGGCAGCTGGACTGCTTCTTTAAGGCACTAAAGCCTTTGAAGGTTTGAAAGTTCTGACATCATTAATTACTAACTGACTGTGTGTTAATCAATGCAATAGGTACGCACTGTAATGGCATATAAGTATGATGGGTTTTTAATGGCTCATGTATAAATGTTAATTGATTTAAAACAAAGGGAAATTTCTGTCTATTGGGTCAATAGTCTATGGATTATGATAACCTTTTAGTTTGAGATTGCTAACGAATGCTCCTCCCTCACCCCTCCCACTCCCTGGCTTGTTTTTCTATGCATTTTAATCAGAAATGCCTGAAAACAAGATACATTAGACCAGTTATTGGTACTGGAATCCAATAACAATTATAGAGCCCCAAAGATTTCTAGAAGATGCCACCATGGGACTTCACAGTGTATATCCTGCAACATGGAATATATACGAGGTTGTGGAAAGTTCCGTGTTTACATATTTTATAATATTGTCTTTTATGCCAAAGATATGTCATAAACTCTTGGTATATTATTGAGGGTTTCATTTTTAAAATATGATCAATGAAAGCAGATTTAAGAGATTTATAGTGGGTTTTTTATCTGCCAGAACAAATGACCTAAAAGATAAGGCTCAGTTATTTATTTTAACATCTGAATTAGGACTCAAATGCATTTATAACACATTTAGCATCAGAAATTAGAAATTGGCATATGAGATTTTACCTAAGAGACACTTATTAGCAAGCACAGGGGTTACTTAGAGATATTATGAAGACACAGGAGTTGGTTATTGTAGTACAGTTTTATGCCTAATAGAAAAGGGCTATGCAGTTAATCCTTACCATCCCAGACGGCAGTTCTCGCTTCGTCTCCCCCTTCAATTGCTATGCTAGCATTTTTTCCCCTGTTTTATTGCTCCATTCTTGGAGGTCTGCTTTGGAATAGTGCCAGTTATCTTTTTTCACTTAGGCAAATTTTACATCAAAATACTGATTTTATATTTGAGGAAACTGGTGGCTTTGGAATAGTATCCTTGTCAGCTTTTACATGAATGTTCATGAAGTTTAAAAAGCCAAATGGTGTAAGGGGTCTTATGACAAACAGCAGTGCTTTGCCCAACAGACCTGTGACTCTCCCTCAATTCCTATTCCTCAGAGGAAAATTTGAATTCTTGCTGACTTTTTGTTTTCCTGGTGTTTACATACACATTTAAAATAGCTTGCTTATACTACAGACTCCACATTTTCCAGTTATATATTATCTGATGATTTCTTTGTGTGGAAGATAGGAATTTAACACCTTCATACTTTCCCCTCCCATACAGTCTTCTTAGAATGTTTCTTTAATTACAGCCTTTTTAGACAAGTTCTAACAAAGCGTCTCCTAGAAAGTTTCAGAGTTTGCACTCTACTCATTATTAATGCCCAAGCAGATTTTGTATAAAAACCATAGATCTCCTCTCAGCATGTTCGAACAATTCTTATAATCTGCCCAAGAATAGTAGGAAAAATGAGGCAAGAAGAATTTTTTTAAAGGCATGCGTGCATGCGCGCGCACATGTGTGTGTGTGTGTGTGGCTGGTGAGGGTGTGAGACATAATCTGAAGGAATAAACAGAAGAGAACTAGTGAAGAAGACTTAGACAGAATGGCCAAACATGTAGGAGGGAAACCAGGAGGAAATTTAAGCCAAAGGAGAGAATGTCAAGAACAAAGAGGGTAAGCAAATATCAAAAGCTATAGAAAATGCAGCCGTAAAGTCTAAGACACATCCTTTAGCCATGGCTGTCAAAGTAGTGAAGTACAAACCTCAATGCAGTGGAAGACAACAAAGAGTTTTAATTATTTGCATAAGGAACTTTGAAGCAAATGAGATAGAAGGGAATTAAAAAATAGCTAATTGTAGGAGTATCTGGGTTCAGTTCCCAGCTCTGGCTCCTGATTCCATCTTGTTTCCAGTGCAGACCCTGGGAGGCAACAGTGCTGGCTGAAGTAATTGGGTTCCCACTCATGCGTGAGAACTGCTTGAGTTCCTGGCTCCCAGTTTTGGCTCCAGTTCAGCCCCAACCATTGTGGGCATTTTGAGAGTGAACCAGGGGATGAGAGCTCTCTTTCTTGCTCCCTTACTTTCTATCCCTGTCTCTCCTCCTCTCAAATACATAAATTAAAATTTAAAAAATATCTAGTTGTCCATGAAGATTAAGTTTAAATTTTTGAAATGGAAGACTTTAATGTATTTTCTAGGTGAATGTGTAAGTTGACAAATTTGTAGGTGATCAATGATCTTTTCCAAACATGCCTCTTTTACTTTTAAAAGTTTTTTTCTTATTATTTGAAAGGTAGAGTAACACACAGAGAGAAGGAGACACAGAGAAGGACGGAAGGAGAAGAGAGAGAGAGGGAGGAGAGAGAGAGTTTTTCATCCAATGTTTCATTCCCCAAATGTCCCCAACTTCCAGGGGTAGACCAGACCAAAGTCAGGAGCCAGGACCTCCATTTGCATCATCTCTAAGTTGGACATCAGGGACTCAACTATTTGAACCATCATGGGCTGTCTCTCAGGTGCATTAGCAAGAATTTAGCTTGGAAGTGTGCAGAAGCTGACTCAAACCAGGCACTCCAGCATCCCAGGGGCAGCTTAGTGAGCTATGCCACAACGCTGTCCCTCAACCATACTTTGCCAACTTAATTGTAGGCTAATGATACCCATTTCCTCTATCTGTATTGTTTAAGTGGACATATGTTTAAGTACATTTAGAAAAGTTACCTTATGTTGTCTACATGTACACTGGACTTTGGCTGTTTACAGGATGATATGCACACATTATAAATTGGAGCCAGGAAATCCAGCTTTTCTTTGAATCACCTTTTGTCTTCCTTTGCCTCTGATTGATCTTTCCTTTAAGAAATTCCTTTATTCTTACTTTTTTGGGTCAGGCTTATCTGTCTGCATGCGGCTTTTATTTCCTTCAAATCCATGTCATGTATTGACTAACTACATCACACCATAAAGCTGCTGTTATTATTCAAATTGTACAAAGATCCAGAAATTTTATAACAGAAAGAGATTCCCTCCAGTTTAGTAACCTATTTTGAAGATTTATTTTTGTATGACTGTCACTAGAAACATCATTATCTTATACAACGTGCGGACTTAGAGCCATGTATCAGGAGAGATAGCAAAACCATTTTATGTAACTGGAGTTTAACCTGGATACTGATGTATTTTGGTGCAAAACTTTACTTGAAAATCATACTAGAAATACATTTGATTCGCATTTCACTTTTTAACAAATGGCTTTGCTCAACCAGAGCACCACAGATGAGTTTCTAAATGGGTAGTGAGAGTTACTGATGACTTTTGGTTCTGTATCACCAATGATATTTCCTCATTTATTTATTCATTCCACAAAAATTCCACCATGTTCAAAGAACTATGCCAGACATATTCCTGTCTTCTAGGAAATCTCAGTATTTTTTTTTAAAGATTTATTTATTTGAGAAGCAGAGTTACAGAGAGAGGGAGTGACAGTGAGAGGGAGAGACAGACAGATCTTTTACTTGCTGGTTTACTCTCCAAATGGCCACAATGACTATGGCTGGGCCAGGCAGTTAGGAGCAAGGAGCTTCATCTGGGTCTCCTGCATAGGTGGCAGTGGGACAAGTACTTGGGCCATCATCTGCTGTTTTCCAGGTGCATTAGCAGGGAACTGGTTTGAAAGTGGAGCAGCCAGGACATGAACTGGTACTGGCGTCTTAGCCAGTTGCATAACAGTGCTGGTCCCAAGATTCAGTCTTGTAAAAAAAACACCAGAAGAGTCCATGTATTGTTAGAGTATCATGATATTGACAAGATAGCTTCAACATGAATAACGGGCTGTGGAATCTCAAAGGCCATTTAGTCTCCAGCATGGTGAAGCAGCAGTTCAAAGAATGTGTTTTGGAGGGTAAGTAAGATGAGCCTGGAGGATAAGTAAGATGAGTGAGATAGGGAGAGGGAAAAACAGAGGCTGCCAAGCAGAAGGAGCAGTTGTGCACATACATGTGCATGTGCATGAGGCTGGTGTGTTATAGGAGGGACAAACGTAATATGTCTGAGTTGTGGATAAATACAGAAAGGATAGCCATTGCCAATGATGGGGCACAAGGCAGGCCTCAGATCCTCAAAGGCCTTGCTTTTAAGGCAGTTGGATTTTTTAAAGTATTTTTTCTTGCTTTAAGGTGAAAAAATTTCACATGTTTCATATATACAGGTTTTGGAGCATAGTGATACTACCCACCCTCCTGCCCATGATTCCACCTTTCTGCCTTCTTACTTTCTTGTTCTTTCAATTTTTACAAGGACATGCTTTCAGCTTATTGTACAATCATAAGCTTAACCCTGCACTAAGTAAAGAATTCAACAGATAGGAAGAAGAAAAAAACGCTGTTGCTCAACATTAGAGAAACAATAATTAAATCTCAAAATATCAATTTCACTCATATACATTACATTTTATGGTTTTATATTAGTTGCCACAGATCATGAAAACATATGATATTTGTATTTTGAGAACTGGCTTATTTCACTAAATATAATAGTTTCCAGTTTCATCCATTTTGTTTTGAAAGACAGAATTTCATTCCTTTTTATGGCTGAGTAGTATTCCATAGTGTATATATACACCAGATTTTCTTCATCCATTAATTGGTTGATGGATATCTGGATTGATTCCATATCTTATCTATGGTGAATTGAGCTGTAATAAACACAGGGGTACAGATAACTCTTTAATATACTGATTTCAGTTCATTTGGGAAATTTCCCAGGAGTAGTATGGCTGTGTCTTATGGTAGATCTATTTTCAGATTTCTCAGGAATCTTCATACTGTCTTCCACAATGGCAGTACTAGTTTACATTCCCACCAACATTGTATTAGTGCACCTTTTGGCTCACATCCACACCAGCATTCATTGTTTTTCGATTTTTGTGTGAGAGCCATTCTAAACTGGGGTGATTATGGTTTTGACTTGTATTTCCCTGATAGCTAGTGATCCTGAAGATTTTTTTTATGTGTCTGTTGGCCATTTGAATTCCTCTTTTGAAAAATGCCTGTTCAAGTTCTTTGCCCATTTCTTAACTAGATTGTTTGTTTTGTTGTTGTTGAGTTTCTTGAATTTTTATAGATTTTGGATATTAATCCTTCTCAGTTTTATAGTTTTCAAATATTTTCTCCCATTCTGTTGGTTGCCTCTTCACTTTGCTGAGTGTTTCTTTTGAAGTACAGAAGCTTCTCAATTTGATGTAATCTCATTTGTGAATTTTGGCTTTCATTGCGTGTGCTTCTGTGTTTTTTTTCCAAGAATTCTTTGCCTGTGCCAAAGTCTTGCAGATTTTCCCCAATGTTCTCTAGTAGTTTGATGGTATCAGGTCATAGATTTAGGCCTTTTATTCATTTTGAGTTTTTTATAAGGTGTATATGGGTCTTATTTAATAATTTTGCATGTGGAGATTCAGTTTTCCCAGCACCATTTGTTGGCTGTCCATGCTCCAGGATTGATTTTAGTTTCTTTGTCAAAGATTCGTTGGTTGTAGATGCATGGATTGATTTCTGGGGTATCTTTTCTGTTTCATTGGTCTGCATGTCTGTTTTTGTGCCAGTAACCAAGACGTTTTGATCATAGCTGCGATGTAGTAAGTCTTGAAATCTGATATTGTGATGCCTCCAGCTTTGTTTTTATTTTTTAGATTGCTTTAGCTATTTGAGGTTTCTTGTGTCTCCATATGAATTCTAACATTGTTTTTCTAAATCTGAGAGAATGTCTTGAGTGTTTTGATTGGGATAGCATTGAATCTGTAAACAGCTTTTGATAGTATGCATTTTTTTTTAAAAAAAGGTCTTTTTTGGGGGCCGCAGCAGTGGTGTAGTAGGCTAAGCTTCCACCTGTGGCACTAGCATCCCATATGGGTGCCAGTTCTTGTCCCAGCTGCCCCTCTTCCAATCAGCTCTCTGCTTATAACCTGGAAAAGCAGTAGAAGATGGCACAGATGTTTGGACCCAGCATCCATGTGGGAGACCCATAAGAAGTTCCTGGATCTTGGAACTGTATTAGCTCAGCTCCAGCCATTGCAGCCATTTGGTGAGTGAGCCAGCAAATGGAAGACCTTTCTCGCTTTCTCTCCATCTTTTTTTTTTTTTTTGAGTGGTAGAGTTATAGACAAAGAGATGTAAGAAAGGTCTGTCATCTGCTGTTTCACTCCCCAAGTGGCCGCAATAGCCAGAGCTGAGCTGATCTGAATCTAGGAGCCAGGAACTTCTTTCAGGTTTCCCACATGGGTGCAGGGGCCAAGCACTTGGGCCATCTTCCACTGTGTTCCCAGGCCAGTATGGACATTTTGATGATATTATCTCTTATAATTCATGAAAATGGAAGAATTTTCCAATTTTTTCTTCTATGTCTTTCTTTAATGTTTTATAATTTTCATTGTAACTTAGCCTACTACTCCTTAGTTAAATTTATTCCAAGTTATTTAAATTTTTTGTAACTATTGTGAATAGAACTGACCTTACAATTTCTTTCTCAGACATGGCATTGTTTGTGTTTACAAAAGCTATTGGTATTTTTGTGTTGCTTTTATATCCAGGAACTTTACCAGCCTCTCTCTCTCTCTCTCTCTCTCTCTCTCTCTCTCTCTCTCTCTCAAAGATTTATTTATTTATTTATTTGAGAGGTAGAGTTAACAGATAGTGAGAGGGAGACAGAAAGATCCTCCATCTGCTGGTTCACTCCCCAAGAGGCTGCAACGGCTAGAGCTGAGCTGATCTGAAGCCAGGAACCAGGAGCTTGCTTCAGGTCTTCCAGGCTAATGCAGGGGTGCAAGTGCTTGGGCCATTTTCTACTGCTTTCCCAGGCCACAGCAGAGAGCTGGATCAGAAGTGGAGCATCTGGGACTAGAACTGGCATCCATATGGGATGCCAGCAATGCAGGCAGAGGATTAACTTACTGTGCCACAGCGCTGGCCCCACCAACCTATCTTCTTAAGTTGTCTCTATGGAGTCTTTTGGTTCCCCTATATATAGAATCATGTCTTCTGCAAACAAGGATAACTTGACTTTCCCTTTCTAAATTGTATCCCTTCATTTTCTTTTCCTTGCCTAATAACTCTGGCTAAAATTTCCAGAAATATATTGAATAGCAGTGGTGAAACTGAGCATCCTTGTCTGGTTCCAGATTGTGGTGGAAATGCTTCCAACTTTTCTCCATTCAGTATGATGGTGGCTGAGTGTCTGTCATATATTGCCTTGAGTGTTTTGAGGAACATTCTTTCTATACCCAATTTGCTTAAGGTTTTTATCATAAAAGAATGTTGTATTTTATCAAATACCTTCTCTGCATCTATTGAGATAATTGTATGGTTTTTATACTTCAATTTGTTAGTGTGATGTGTCACATTTATTGATTTGTATATGTTGAACTGTCCCTGAATACCAGGGATAAATTCCACTTGGTCTGAGATAATGACCTTTCTGATGTGTTGGATTGAATTAGCTAGTTTTTGTTAGGATTTTTACACTATGTTCATCAGTAATACTTGTCTGTAGTTCTTTTTCTCTGCTGTATCTTTTTCTCATATTGGAATTTATGTGATGCTGGCCTCAAAGAAGGAGTCTGGGAGAATTCTCTCCCTTTAAATTGTTTTTAGTAGTTTGAGAAGATTGGAGTTAGTTCTGCTTTAAAAGTCTGGTAGAATTCAGCAGTGAAACCGTCTGGTCCTGAGCTTTTCTTTGTTGGGAGGATCTTTATAATTGATTGAATCTCTACCTTGGTTATTGGTCTGTTTAGGCTTTCTATATCTTCATGACTCAATATTCATAGATTATATATATACAGGAATCTATAATTTCTTCTATAATTTCCAATTTTGTTGGCATATGCTGTTTGTAATAATTTCTGATTCTATTTATTTCTGTAGTGTCCATTGTTTCATCTCTAATTTTGTTGATTTTGATCTCCCTCCACCCCTTTTTTGGGTTAGTTAGGCTAGTGATGTATCAATTTTGTTAATTCTTTCAAAAGACCATCTCTTCATTTCACAGATCTTTTGTTATGTTATTTTTATTTGTTTCAGTTTTATTTATTTTGTCTCTAATTTTCATTACTTCTTTACTCCTACCAATTTTGGATTTGCTTTGCTGTTTTTAGGTCCTCGAGATGCATTGATTTCTCACTTATTTGATGATTTTTTAATTTCTTGATGTAGACATGAATTGCTATAAACTTCTCTCTTAACAATAATTTTGTTGTAGCCCAGACGTTTCAAAATGTTGTATTGTCATCTTCATTTGTTTTTAGGACTGTATTGATTTCCTTTTTGATTTCTTCTATGAACTCAGGTGCATGGGTTTCAGTCTCTATGGGTTTGCTGCGTATTATCTAGAGATTCTTAAGTTGTTAATTTCAGCTTTATTCCATTATAGTCAGAAAAGACACAGGGTATGATTTTAAGTTTTTTGAATTTGCTGACTTGTTTTATGGCCTATCATATGGTCTATCTTAGAGTAAGTTCCATGCACTGATGAAAATAATGTATGTTTTTCAACTGTAGATATCAGGTAGTGCATTTAGTCAGTAGGGTAGATGGGCTTGTTTTTTTTTTTTTTTTTGTTTCTTTTTTTTTCTGTCTAGTTTATCTGTCTATTGATGAAAGTGGGGTGTTGAAGTCCCCCATTACTATTGTATTGGAGTCTGTCTCCTTTTAGCTCCAATAACATTTGTTTTAAATAGCCAGGTGCCCTGGCATTGAGTGCACATTTATTATAGTCATATCCCCCTGTTGAATTGATTACTTAATCATTACATAATGCCCTTCTTTGTCTCTCCTAACAGTTTTTGTGTTAAAGTCTCTTTTGTCTGCTCATTTTTGCTTTCCATTAGCATGCAATATCATTTTCCATCCTTTTACTTTCAGTCTGTTTGTATCTTTGTTGGTGAGGTATGTTTTTTTGTAGGCAGAAAATGAATGGGTATTGTATTTTAATCCATTCAGCTCATCTATATCTTTTAACTGGAGAATTTAGGCCATTTACATTCAATATTACTATTGATAGTGACTTGGCCCTGTTATTGTCCTGTAATTATTCCTATTGTTTGCTTTGGATTTCCTTTGTACTTTTACTGGAAGATATTCTGCCTTTACACAGTTTCATAATAATAACTATCTTTCTGTGTTTCTATGTGTAGCATATCCTTAAGAATCTTTTGTAAGGCTAGATGAGTGGTGACAAATTATTTCAATTTTTATCATTATGGAAGGTCTTTATTTCACCTTCATTCATAAATAAGAGCTTTGCAGAGAACAGCATTCCAGGTTGACAGTTTTTTTTTTCTTTTATCACCTGGACTGGACTATGTCTCTTCGTTCTTTCCTAGCCTGTTGGATGTCTGATGAAGAATCAGCTGCAAACCTTATTGGAGGTCCTCTGAAAGTAATCTGGAGTTTCTCTTGTGCACATTTTAGCATCTTTTCTTTATGTTTTTACTGTTGAAAGTTTGACCACAATGTGTCATGATGAAGCTCTTTTCTGGTCATGTCTATTAGTTCTATGTGCTTCCTGTACTTGGATGTCTCTTTCTTTCTCCAAATTAAGGATGTTTTCTGCTATTATTTCATAGAACAGACCTTCTAATCCATTCTCTCTTTCCATGCTTTTAGGAATTCCTAAGACATGTATGTTTGTTGTTTGATAGGTTCCCAGAAATCTCAAACATCATTTTCAGGTTTTTTATTTTTTTCCTTTTTTTTTTTTGTCTGACTGAAATATTTCCAAGGATTTGTCTTCTAGCTTGGATATTCTTTCTTCTACCTCACTAAGTCTGCTCTTGAGGCTTTCCACTCTATTTTCTATTTGATATATTGAATTCTTCATTTCTCACATTTCAGTTTGATTTCTCTTCAAAATCTCAATCCATGAGAAATTTTTTTCTTCCATGTCATGTATGTATTTCTTTAACTTGTGGATTTGCTTCTTATTGCTTCTGAGTAATCCTATGATCAATCTTTTGAATTCCTTTTCAGTCTCTTCATCTTCACATTTCATCAGTCTCTTCATCTTTACATTCTAGTATTGAAATATTGTTATGTTCCTTTGGGGGAGTCATGTTGTCTTTCTTGTTGTTTCTTGTATTTCTGCATTTATTTCTATGCATTTGTGGAAACACTTGTTGGATTTCTCCTCTGTCGCTCCCCCTCTTCGTGGAGGAACGACACTAAACCCTGCCTAAGCTTCATATCCGAGTCACGGCACCATTATGTCGCTCCCCCTCTTCACGGAGGAACGACACAGGACCCTGCGCTGTTCTTTTGTCTGCTCGGCCCTCCCCGGGTTTGCTGCTGGTTCTTCCCGGGTTGGCTACCAACCCTTCCACCTCCGTGGAAGGGCGGTTCCCCCTGCCATTTTCCCCACTTCCGCGGGGGAGCGGCATACCGCCGGCCGGCTCTCTCGGGGGCTGCACAGGTGTTCCTTCAGATAGATGTTCCCGGTGCATGTTGTCTCTCTCCTCCTTTATAGTCCTCTTCCACCAATCCCAACTCTGCTACCCACATGCCGAGTACGCTGCTCTCCTCCAATCAGGAGCAGGTCCTGCTGTTTATTGGTTGAACTGGAGGCAGCTGTGTAGAAGCTGTTTCCTCCTCTCCCAGCGCCATATTGTGGGAGAGCAGATGCATAGAATAAGTCTTAATTCCAGTAACTTAGTCTAGTCTGAGTTGCTCCCAGTTGCTCCCCACAGATCCCCCTTTCTTTTTATTTTTGGTGTTGATACGCGCCTGTCTTCGGTGCCCCGCGGCACACACTCTGCTCTGCTTGCTAGAGTTGCCCACAGGTGCTTACAAGCCCTACCAATCAGGCAAACCGAATCCGGGTCCTCTCTTCGCCATGTTGTGAGGAGGTTTTTAGGCGCTGATGCGTGCCTGTGTTCGGTGCCCTGCAGCGCATGCTCTGCTCTGCTAGAACTGCCTGCAGGTGCTTACAAGCCATACCAATCAGGCAAACCGAATCCAAGCCTTCTCATTGCCGTATTGTGGGGAGACTTATTGGTGTTGATGACGTGCCTGTCTTCGGTGACCTGCAGCGGGTAAGCTGCTAGCCGCCAGCAGGTACTTATCGTCTTACTAATCAGGCAGACTGAATCCAAGCTCTCTCATTGCTGTGTTGTGGGGAGGCCTTATTTTTCTCTATTTCTCTATCTCCGGGCATTCCTATTTCTCCTATTTTACTTCTATCTACCAGCATTCCTATTTCTCTCATTTTACTTCTAAACTTCTGTTTTTCTTATCCCCGTGGCTTACTGGCACCCGCCCCGAGGCTGCTTCTCGGCGCCTCGCCCCGCGGCGGGTTCCCGGCTCTGCGTCGCTTCAGCCCGCGCTTCTCTCATCTGCGCGGCTTCCTGGCGCCCGCCCTGTGGCGGGTTCCGGGTTCTGCGCGGCTCGGCTTCGCGCGCTCCGAGGTCTCCATGGCCTTCGCGCCCGCACCACGGCCTTCGTGCTAGCCCCACGTTCCCTATCTTCCGCGCCCCGTGCGCTCTCCCCACTTGTGCCCCGCACGCTCTCTCTGCGCGCGGCGGCTTCCGCGAGTCACACAGCCCAGCTCACGTTTCTGCCACCGGGATTCAGTCCAAGTTCCCCGGGCTAACCTGGCGAATTCCAACCTGGCGGCCCACATCTCTGCCTCTGGTTCCAGATTTTCGCCTTTTGCTCCCTGGGCTGACTTGAAGAATTCCAAGATAGCTTACGTCTCCACCTCGGCCTGCCCCCGCGGCTTCAATTTCCCTAACATTTTTCTCTACCCGGTATGTTTCCCTAACTTTTCTTCCAACAACAATATTCCCCTCTCATTTCTCCTGGCCTCTCCCCACAGTCCGTATCCAAGTCTAACTTTCTTCTAGGTTTCACTTTTGGTTTCAACCTTAGAGATTTCTCCCAGCTTTCACTTTCGCTTTCAATCCTAACGTCCAATCCTAACTTCTTTCCCACAGTCTGTATCCGAGTCTATGCCTAGGCTTTCGATAGCTTCTTCCGGCACCTTTTCCGTCCAGCTTTTCCCTAGGCTCTTTGCTAGTCTCTCTCTCCGGTATTTTCCCACTTCTTCCCGTTTCTTCCCTCCTAGGTTTCCTATCCGAGTCACGGCACCATTATGTCGCTCCCCCTCTTTATGGAGGAACGACACTAAACCCTGCCTAGGCTTCATATCCGAGTCACGGCACCATTATGTCGCTCCCCATCTTCACAGAGGAACGACACAGGACCCTGCGCTGTTCTTTTGTCTGCTCAGCCCTCCCCGGGTTTGCTGCTGGTTCTTCCCGGGTTGGCTACCGTCCCTTCCACCTCCGTGGAAGGGAGGTTCCCCCTGCCATTTTCCCCACTTCTGCGGGGGAGCGGCATACCGCCGGCCGGCTCTCTCGGGGGCTGCACAGGTGTTCCTTCAGATAGATGTTCCTGGTGCATGTTGTCTCTCTCCTCCTTTATAGTCCTCTTCTGCCAATCCCAACTCTGCTATCCACACGCCGAGTACGCTGCTCTCCTCCAATCAGGAGCAGGTCCTGCTGTTTATTGGTTGAACTGGAGGCAGCTGTGTAGAAGCTGTTTCCTCCTCTCCCAGCACCATATTGTGGGAGAGCAGATGCATAGAATAAGTCTTAATTCCAGTAACTTAGTCTAGTCCGAGTTGCTCCCAGTTGCTCCCCACACTCCTCTAATGAGTTTTATCTTTGAACTACACCTCTGTGGCTTAGTGGAGTCTCTGCTCCTTTAGTGAATCTGGGGCATGTGCTGGGTGGGGTCAGGGAGGTCTGGTCAGTGCTCAAGGGTGGGGCAAGTATCCAGGGTGACACTGATATTGGGCATCCTAGATCTCCTTCTATTGTCGGCAGGGGTGATGGTATGATCATTGCTGTTGGTGTAATCATGACCTCGCCTCCTCACTTAAAAGATATAAATGCCTGAGGTTAGCCCACAGTGAGTACAATCCCCACCTGCTTAGGCACATGAATCACAAAAAGGATCTGGGAGGTCCTCAATGTGAGCACAGAACCCTCTGCAATCACCCACCTCAGGCAATCATGGTGCTCAGAGCCTCTGATGCCAGGCACAGTGATTACCTAGAGACCCAGCTACACTCCACACCCTATTGTGCAGTCACAGAATCCCCACAGTCACAGCATGTAATGTTCCCACAGTCATAGGATACAGAGGATCCACTCTCAGCTCTGCGAGCCTACCCTGTTCATGGAGAAAGCACAGATGTACAAGAGCCAGCTGCCTATAGTGGTCTAATTTGGGCAGTTTGAGCCCTAGAGTGGGCTTTTTTTTTTTTTTTTTGGCTTAACATTTCAACTAATAAAGTTGCTGCAAGTATCCTTGTATGAGGGTATTTCAAAAAGTTAATAGAAAATAGAATTAAAAGATTTGATTATTTTCCATGAACTTTTTGAAGTTTTTTTTCCATTCTTTCTTTTTGATAAATACCTGAAGCAGAACCATTGAGTCAAAAGTTGCGTATATTTTAAATTTTGATATTTTCAAATTAGCACTTAGAGATTGTACTATCAGTTATGTATGCAACTGTCGCTCCCCCTCTTCATGGAGGAACGACACTAAACCCTGCCTAGGCTTCCTATCCGAGTCACGGCACCATTATGTCGCTCCCCCTCTTCACGGAGGAACGACACAAGAAACTGCGCTGTTCTTTTGTCTGCTCGGCCCTCCCCGGGTTTGCTGCTGGTTCTTCCCGGGTTGGCTACCAACCCTTCCACCTCCGTGGAAGGGAGGTTCCCCCTGCCATTTTCCCCACTTCCGTGGGGGAGCGGCATACCGCCGGCCGGCTCTCTCGGGGGCTGCACAGGTGTTCCTTCAGATAGATGTTCCTGGTGCATGTTGTCTCTCTCCTCCTTTATAGTCCTCTTCCACCAATCCCAACTCTGCTACCCACACGCCGAGTACGCTGCTCTCCTCCAATCAGGAGCAGGTCCTGCTGTTTATTGGTTGAACTGGAGGCAGCTGTGTAGAAGCTGTTTCCTCCTCTCCCAGCGCCATATTGTGGGAGAGCAGATGCATAGAATAAGTCTTAATTCCAGTAACAGTCTAGTCTGAGTTGCTCCCCACATGCAACTATATCTCTCTTTTACTATTATTTACCTTGGTATACTCAACTTTTGATTTCTCTATGGGATGACTGTTTTTGTTTCTTTTATTTTTAGTGATGTGTATCTCATATGTATCATCACTTTATATTTTTATAAGTAACTTGTTAATGTTTTTTGTTAATTTTTCCATTGTTACTTATCCTTTGTTTATCGATCACAAAAAGCTTCCCTACATTTATGATGTAGAGGTTTGCTAAGAGGTACCCTCCTCGAGATTATAAGGAAAATAATTTTTAATTAAGAAAACCTAAGGATAAAAGTTCATGTGAAAAATTTAGAAAATAATTAGAAAGTTTGTTGACAAGAAATTTAATGACTATAATTGTAGCAGATTGTGAGATGGTCTCTGAAAATAGAGAAATTTTTTTAATTTCAGAACAAAATAATAATGAGGACTGGAGGGCCAGCATTGTGTTGTAGCAGGTTAAACTACTCTCTGTGATGCTGGCATCCCATTAGCACTGATCTGAGACCTAGCTACTCCACTTCCCATTCAGCTCCCTGGTAATGTGCCTGGGATCATAGCAGAAACTGGACCAAGTGCATGAGTTTCTGTCAACCACATGGGAGACCTGGATGGGATTCCACACACATGGCTTCAGCCTGGCCCAGGCCTAGCCTTTGTGGCCATTTCGGGAGCGAACCAGCAGATGGAAGATCCCACTCTCTCTGTCTTTCCCTCTCTGTCTGTAACTCTGCCTTTCAAATAAATAAATAAATCCCCAAACTAAACTAAAATAAAACTGGAGTGTAAATTGCATGAAGGCATGAATCTCTGTTGGTTCACTGCTGTGTTCTTCTGCAGCTGTGCTTGAAACATAGGAGTTATTAAAAAATATTTTTGGAAGTAATGAGTGAACACATGCATCCAAGCTTACATGAATAAACACATGAACACTTGAATTAAGAAATCAGTATAAGTTTTATAAGTACTGAGAGGAGAGAGAGTGCTACCATTTCAATGACAACTTCCACTCTTACTGTGAAACTGGTATTTTAAGCTTTAAAAATCTCTGTTTACTGAAACTTTCCTTGACTTAAGAGCCCACATTTTTCTGTTTGTGAGAACTTTAGATTTGTGCCCTTTATACACTAAAGTGTTAGTCGGAGAGAATATATATACCCTGAGGAGGATTAGAGAATTAAAAAGTAATCAACACTTTCTATGGAGAAAAAAAAAAAAACTGGATTGACCATTAGAGTATTCATTATTTAAGGATTTGTTCCCAAGATAATGACAAAAAAACACTTTGGAGGTGTTCTTCTTTTGGATCATTGGGCAACTGACAAAAACGTAGAAGATAATCTAGAGTTAATTTCCATTAAGGTAGAGAAAGAGTGATGTATTGCTTTTATTTTAACTGTTTGGTCATTTGAAGATTATTATGCATACATTTATGCCTAAATTCTGAATTCTAACTTAAGGGAAAATAAAACAATCTTCCCTTTTTCGTAATTTAGATGCTTTCTTGGATGATTGAAATCAGCCCTTCATAAGCCATGTACTCTAACATTGTTTTCCCTGAAAGAAGAATCTCTTTTTATTAGTATAATAGCTAATTTTAATTCTGTGTGACACAGACCCCCTTAAGTTTATATGGTTTTTTATATAGTAATGTTTATTTCTTATACAAACTCTCTAGGATGTTTTATCTGTTTTATATCCCATTGAATTCTCCCTGAAACTGCACCAGTTTACAATAATTTTATTACTTTATTAATTAAACGTTTTCCAACAAGCTAGCTATGGCATTTCTTATCATCAAGGGTTCCATTAGTTTTTAATGGTGTGAGACAAAATTACCATTTACCCACATGCAATTTAAGAAGCATCATTAACACAGGAAAAGCACCAGGTGGGATTTCTAATAGTTACTGTTTCTCATTTTTGTTTTTATTTAAAAGGAATAACTGGTTTTGAGATTTTTGCTGCTATATTGCCAAATCTTCTCTTGGATTTTATGATCGAGATAATTTAAAATAATGTTCTATTTCCTTAGGCGCTATTCAACAATATTTTACTTATGTGCACAGCTCCAATCTAGCATGTTTTTTCTACATAGTCGAGTGAGTGTTGTCTTGGTAGACAACAGAACAAAGAAGAATCTTTAAGGCCTTGACCAGGGTATTTGGCCAAGGGTTTCAGAGTGCCAGTGGTTTGGTTACAGAACTGTCAGTATCTTCAGAGAAACAGAGACATTGGGTATAAAAGGATTTGAGTGTGCTGAAAGCCAGAAGAAATTCTAAATCTTGTAAGGTAGACACTTAATTTTGTCCTATAGATCATCTGAACTATTGAAAAGAGGTTAGATGTCAGTTAGATAATGCTTGCCGTCTTGCAGAGTAGAAAGTACTTATTCCCATAAAATGAATAGGAGGCAATCAGTTGAGATTATTAAGGCAGTACAATTTGTAGCAACTCTGAAACAATTGGGAAAATACAGATATCTTGATTACAGTGAACTTCTGTGCTGTGTTTGCTCTGTATTATTCCTGCTTTTGAATTAGACCTATATCAGTTATTAAACAAGTCAGTTTGTCCATCATATTGAATGAGAAATTTGGATAGATTTCTGCACTGATACATAGGAAGAGTCACTCTACCAATCTCTGAAACAATTAATTATTGCATAGTTTATTGGGTGAGTTGTATTTTATTTTGACTGATACTTATTAGCACTAGATTTCATGGGTCTCCATAAAATATTTTTGGTGCGGTTCTATTCCTAGCATTTGTTCCATCTCCATTCAATGTGCTTTTATTGTGCTTGAAGCTGACAGAAAATTGCCATAGCCAATCACCAAAAAGTGCTTATTTTTTTATGATGTTTTATTTTCATTGCTCAACATTAACATAATGAAACTTTAGATTTTTCTATTAAAACAATGCAGTACATGTGAAGTGTCATGATGAATGACAATCTCTCGTGATATACATTTTGGCGCTTGTAAAATAAAGACTGACATTAGAGCTTCCTGGATTAGATGCTCTCCAATTTTATTTAGAGGCTTTATAAAAAGCAAACATACACGCACGCGCACACACACACACACATACACGTTTAAGTAGAATTTCTCACCAGAAGATAAATAATAAAAATTATGTATTATAGCATTGTTGTTTCTATCAGTTATTACCAGTCAGCATCTACTATGAAACAAACCTAGGCCTTATTCTTTTGAACTGACATTTTTCATAGAATGGGATGCCTGCAATAAATGGTTGTATGTTGGTGTAGATTCTCAAAGACAGTACACATAGTATGAATAAGATATTTTTGGAAGCAGTGAACCATTAAGAAAATGTCTTAATTTTCTTTTGTGCAGATAGGATAAGGCTGATGAACTTAAAACGATTCTTGAGATTATCTATAAGAAGCCCTTACAATTTATGTTTAGAATAATTTTTAATAAAATGATACATAAATTAAGCTATAATAATAGTGATGTAAGTGGGCAGGAAGGGACATGTCATAAAAGTCTGAGATTAGAATGAAAATGTTGAGGATTATACATGCTTTGTTAAATAATTGGCTGATGTCAAAGGTCCAGTTATGTGGCGTGAGAGTGAGGAAAAGAAATAGAAGAGTAAGAGGAGTGAGGACCTTCAAGATTTGTCACCGTGTGTAATGTCCTTTGCTTTCTCTCTGTGTAGGTTGATTGTACACTCACTGGGGCTTCATACTTTGAAGGAAAAACCAATGTGGTTTAGATAAGAAGGGCTTTGGTTCAGGCATCTTTTACTTGTCTTCTTTCTAGAAATCTGTCTGTAAGTGACCTGGAGCAACTTATTCAATCTCTCAGACTTGGTTAAGTTTTCTCATCTACAAACAGAACAATGGAGTTAAATTGTTGTTATGTGAAAATCAGATAAATTACCAAATATTCTTGCTAAATATGGTTTGGCACACAGTGTCAGTTGAAGAATGGTTACTATTCTGCAGTGTGTGTGTGCTGCTTCTACTCCCAGCAAAGATATAGTGACCTATTAGATGGTTTGGTTTCTCACATATATTTATTTAATTTAGTTAAGTGACTAGGATTTTGATAATTAAGTATACGATTTTTAGAAATAAAAGTTGACACTTACTGAGCATTTACTGTGTGTCTTGCATGGTGCTAAACATGTTTGCCTTAATACACATGATATAGCACATGTAGTATCACTTTATTCTCCCCAAATATTTATGAGGTAGATGCAAGCATTTTCACCATGTAAAAGGTAAGGATGTGGAGGCAAGAGAGAGTAAGTCTCTGGTCCAACATCTCTCCCTTATTAAGTGATGAAAGTGAGATTCAATCCAAGTGATGCTGGAGTCTACCTACATTCACTATGAAGAAATCTTTAGCTTGAGTGTCAAAAAGAACACAAATAATTCATTCCTTTTGTGGGTCATAAGAAGCCTAGAGTACTGAGAAAGAAAAGCCAACAGCAGAAAGGAAGAAAATAGAAAATGGTACTCAGGCATTATAATGGAAGATAAGCTGCAGAAGGTCAATGGATGAGATTTTTAGCATTTAAAATGTTTGTATATTTGAAAGGAAGAGAAAGAGAAAAAACAGAGAGAGAAAAAGAGATAAACACAAAGAAATAAGCACACACAGAGAGAGAGAGAGGGAGGAAGGGAGGGAGTGAGAGAGAGAAAGAAAGATTACTAACATTTGATTTTTCATTCCTCAATGCCTGCAGCAGTCAGGGTTGGGACAGGCTAAAGCCAGGAGCCTGAAACTCAGTCCAGGCAGGTCTCTCATGTGGGTTTCAGGAAACTAAGTTCTGGAGCCATCATCTGCTGCCTTCCAGGGTGTGCATTAGCCAGAAGCTGAAACCTAGGCACAATGAACTGGGATATGAGCATCCCAAATGGTGGCTTAATTGCTATGCCAAATGCCACACTCCATCATTTTTTATATATTTTCAATGGAAATGTTTTATGTTACATTTTGTCTTCTCAGAGGCTCAGTTTTCTCCACTGAAAATGACCATGTTAGACAAAATGAACTCTGGGCTGCTTGCTCTGGTTCTAGTCTTTTTCTCCATGAGTTTTTTTCAGCTACAAATAACACTTTCCATTTCTCTATTTATGGCTCATAGGGGATCCCAACTTACATTTTGTCACCTCTAGTTATAGCTGAGAGCTCTAGGTTGATAACTGACTTGTTTGTCAAGATACAAAGAGGAGTTAAATGGTGGTGGAGAGGGAAATAGACTATGATACACAGAGACACAGAAGATCCCTCATTGGTAGCAGAAGCAAACAGTAACAAAAGTTGAAAGAATTCTCTTCCAATTTCGACATTTGAACTCTTCTTTGAATATCCAAAAAAGAAATATGTGCAATGGAATCTTATCAGATTTAATATTTTAAGCCAACAACATAACTTGAATGCTTAAGCTCTTGGGATTACTGCATCCAAGAAGTGAACAGACTTTTAGCCCCAGCTCAATAGTTAGGTTAAACTTTTGTATAGAAAAAGTGTGGAAATCAAAACCTTGTCCACTAATGTAGTGTTTTTTCATCCTTTTTTTTCAACCTCTGAGAGGAGGCATTTTATTTTGCTTGCATGAGTGTTCCCCAAAGAGACAGACATACAGTGATAGACCAAGACACTGTGAAGTTAGGAGCAAGAAGTTCCGGTATGTTCACCACCATCAGGTAGGTGAGGTGGCTGAATGGACCAACAATTATACAATGTGTGCCCAAGGTGTGGTCCAGCACTCTGTGGCATCTGCAAGTGTAGAGTTCCTTTCCCAACATGATGATAATTCTTGACACTTGCTATGATGCACCACACAGCATCAAGACAGTCCTGCAAAGTGAGAGGATGTCATAGAAGCACTTTGTAAATTGTAAATCACAGATTTGAAGTAGTTCTGTGTCTGGCTTCAAAATGAAAGGGCTTAGTTGAGGGCAGTCTTACACAATGATAGTAGCATCCCCAAAATAAAATCTATTTAAAAGCAGGATAAGTGTTCACAGAAACTCATGAGCATAAATAACAAAACAAACAGAGTATACTAGAATTTAAGTGCTGGAGAGGTTATACGCTATTAAAGAAGAAAGTTAGCAATGAAGTCAGCCAAAGTAAATGGCTGTTTCGACTAAGTTATCTTAACATTTTAATAGCTTGGAAATGTGAAGAATAGACTGATTAAAGGATTTTTGGAAAGCAGAAACTTTGAAAACACAATTATCCCAGAAAATGTTGGACCTTTTAAAAAAATACCTGAAAATTTAAATGCAGCTTAACACTATATATTTATCCAAATTGCCGCAAACATTACTTTCTTTATGGTAGAAATTACCCTGGAAAATTCTAATTAATGTCTTCTTCCTTTGTGTATTGCATAGCTCTCTTCAGCACTGAAATTATCACAAGGTAAATATATCAGCTTATCTACTTCGTGAACTCTACTGGTCAACTACCTGAGATAACATTAAACAAAAGTCTCAGGTAACTTTATGCTGAGTTTCTCAACTTTGGCACCCGTGATATTTTTGACTATGTAATTCTTTGTTGTTGGGGATGTCCTGTGAATAGTGAAAGGTTTAGTGGTATTCCTGGATTCTACTCTCAAGAGGCCAGTGATGTCTCCTTGTTTTGGCAACCAACAATGTCCCTTATGTATTGACAAATGTCCACTGGGGCACAAAGTCATTCCTGATGGAGAAGAGCTGCTCTCCAGTGATATTTGGCAGACTTCAGCTTTAATGGCTCAGAACTCACTAAATTCTGAGATGGCAAAATGAACTGAGGACACTGTAGAGAATAAATGGGTATATATCGAAGTGTTTTTGTGTTACAAGCATCTCCTTTACTTTTACTTTCTAACTCACTCTCTTTCTGGTTTGGCTATGAAGGTGCATAATCCTCCCCATGTGCTTCAGAGGGTGAGGACTGAGTTGTCTTTGGAAGGATCTCTGTATGTCTGTTTCTCTTCTACCTCTGCAGTCTCTCAAATTTTCTTTTGACTCCCATATTTCATTTTTACATATTCTCAGATGACTCCCAAACTAGGAAGAAATACAGTTAGGACTGGTTGTTTCTCTAGCATTTCAAATTGATGATGTTCCCACGAGCTCAGTGTCTCCTTGCATCAGTATTCTTCTGTTTTGTTGTTGCTGTTCCTATCTCATCATTTCCTACGTGTGCAGGCCTTTCAGAGTCAGCTTTAGCTTTTTTCCTTCTTTGCCTCTAAGTTATTGAAGGACCAAGTATTATTATTTCTAGCTCTGCAATCTCTCTTCTAATTTTCCATTTTAGCAATCTAAGACATTACTCCTGCCCAGCTTTTACTTGGATGACTGCCCTTCCAGCCTTGTCTTTCTGCATAAAGCACGTTTTATACTGTTGAGTTAACATCACTGAAGCACCTCTACTCCAACAAATCCTTTGGCCTTGAACAGACTCAATCTGATCTACTTCTCCAACCATATTTCTTACCACTGGAGCTAAAGATAACTCCTCCTTATCCTGTAGATAGGAAGTTCTACTTCTTTAGGACTTTATATCTTAGCTTTTTGAAATACTATCATTTTCTCTAATCCATATTTTCTTTTGTGTTGGTAATTTGGCTTAATATTTGAGGAGATACACAAACACCTTTTAAGGTATGAATTATATACAGGAATCTGAGAGTCCACTTTTACTTAAAGTTATTTAACAGATCTCTAAAGTTACTTTAAAGATCATTGTAGAGAACTACAATATGCAGATGGTCATAAAAATCTTTACATGGAATCCATGCACCCCTGTTATTGCTACTATTTATTTTACTTCTTGGAATTTAGCACAAGCATGCTGTCATTTCCTCCTCATTCTATGTCAGAACATTTAGTTTCCGCAGTTCAAAGAATTGTGCATCAATCTTAATCTGCATTCTATTTCAATAGTATTAAAAATACTATTTTTTTAAGGAAAGGACAACTCTAGTAAGTCAAATTATGAAGAGAACACAGAGGATGAGAGAGAAAGTCATGGTTATTTAGTGTTCAGTGGCACTTACTGCCACAGTCATGGGTCCGTTTATTGAAGGGAGTGAACACACATTTGAGCTTGCTGTTTATCATCAAGAATGCTGAAGCAGTTCCATGGGAGAAAGGCTTGGCTAGAGCCCAGGTTAGTAGTAAATGGAGGCCATTACTAGTTGATGTCTGTTAGATGGTCTGTGTGAAATGATTTGCTGGTCTCAACCCAGTTATTAGAAGACAGGTGTCTACATTTCAAAACATTATGACAATTGACACCAATTGGGACCTTTCTTGGGATTCTCAGCAGAGAAACAGGAGGAGAGAGTTATTGTTGCCTAAGATAAATAAATCTTAGGGGGAATTCAACAAAATTAATACCTACTGCCAGAAGAATAATATTTTCTGAAGATCTAGACATTTCCCACTTTGAAAGGACTTGTTTACAGTTACTTGTCCAGTATCTCTCCTTTTCCCTGATCTACTGTTATATTCCTCTGTTTCAGGAGAGGGCATTAGGTCTGTTTTTTCCTTCCTTATCCCAGGAATTGTGTTTTGAGATGAAAGAATCACATTATTTTATCAGTTCAGCTTCAGACTTGTTTGTGCTTTTGATTTTCTCCCTGGATTTATGATGTCTCTGTCTTCATGTACATAAAAAAGCTAGCGTATTGGCTTGGTTGCTGCCTGTTAATGGATTTTCCTTCTGTGGTACACTTAACTTGGTTGGACTGGGATACATAGCCCTTATATTTTGCTTTCTTCCTTCTCTTCTGAGCTCCTTGAGAGCTCTTGCTTAGTTTTAACATCCCTGCAATGCACATATTAGGTATTCAGTAAATGAACAAAATAAGCAATGAATGAATAAATGCATTCTTAGGCTGTTGGAGAAGTCTACCCACATCCAAGAGTCAAATGAGAAGTAAATATGAAAGAGACATATTCCAAGAGACCAAGTGGCAGGAAAAACCCTAGACAAAATTCATATATTGATATAGAGAAAGAAAAACCATTTTACTAGTCAAGAAGATTAATAAATACTTCTAGCATTTTAAAATTTTATTTAACCCATATACTTTTTAATCACATTTTTGTCAATATTTACTAATTTATATTTACCTTTTGTTACATTTAATAGTCTTGTTTTAAACATTAGTAATGTATTCAATTAAGTTATCAAAATCAGAATCAAATTAAGTCCTCTTTTAAACATATTCTGGCAGGTATTTGAAAATTTATAACTCACAGAGTAGTACTCTTTTGAATTTTCATGATAAATTAAATTTTGAAAAATAACAAAACACTTGGAAACATTTACCCAATTCTAATATATAAAACAATTCTTATATGTTTATTTGCAGTACTCAAATATAGTCGTGGTGTTTCATAGTTATGAAATTCTCTCTTTTGTCTTAAATAATTTTATTGGGTAATATAATCAAAAACCACACTTATTGAATTATTAATTCACATGAAATGAGAAACATTGGATCTAACAGTGCTGAGATTACAGAGAACACAGAAATTCCTCCTTACAAACATACATTGACGCAGTCTCCTCGCTTAGAAAGCTAAATCATGCCGATTACAGAGTGATTGTGTAAGATAGTTTGCATGGATTGGAACACTAAGCAACCATTCAAAATGAGAGTGGGAGAATTTCAAAGGCGTCAAGTAATTTGCTGAGAAATGTTTTCTAATTTCAAATCACACATTGGTTTTGCATATTAGACTATCAAATAATTAAAAAGCAAATATTTATAAACCCTTTTAGTATTAGAAGCAAATAACTCTTGTGTTAGTTGCCAGGAATTGCTGTATATTTTTGGGTACTGGGAATCAGCACTGCAAGGTAATTATCAAAGACAAAGCCAAATCCCAATGTTCAGGTTTCTGACACAGGACTACAAGCATTCAAAACCAAGGTGAATCAATTCAATTATGTCAGTCTTTCATAGCAGAACAAAAAACATAGATACTAGGTTCCACTCATTGTTCTTTTCATAGGTAATAAAATATCTTTACTATTTAAAGTATGAGTTAAATGGTACGTATTAGACAAGATGATTACCAAGACAGTGGCTTAATGCAGTCCACATGCATATTAGTGCTGTTAGGTAGTTCATATCAGTTTTAAATAGGCAGTTTCTGCTAAGCACTTATCAAAAATTATTTTCAGTAAAGCATATGATGTTGCAGGCCCAACACAGAATTTCTATTAACAACAATCAGTTTGTAAGCTGATCAATGTGAGATTCACTAGCTAAGGCATCTCAATATGCTATGCTTTCTTGCCTTTTGATATCATCTCTGGAAAACTCCTTGGATTTATTTCCGTGATGCTCATTGTAACCATCTCTGGAAAGCACAGCTTATAGAATGGTTTTGAATTTCATCCCTTAATTCAGTTTATGGGGCCTTACCTTCAAAGTTTTCACGTTCCCTTAAGACATATTTGCACTCGTCTTTCTTTTTGATGGAGTTGTAATTAGTCCTGGGGAGCAGTTGTTTCCAATTAACCAGGAGGGGAAAATCACAACTGAAGTTTTATAACAAATCATTAGGTATTCTGATATCAGACCAGTGGATTACGAATTTCTGTGATAAAAATCTGTTATGTGTTTTAAAAAAATCTTGCCCATTCTTATTTATTTGTGAAATTTTTTCACTTCCTGACATTGCCTGAGACAATGTGCCTCTTGTTTTCTTTGAGCTGCCCAGAGGAACAGTTTCTACCATGCACATACACAGCATTTTGCTGTAACTCATTTTATATCACACAAACAATAAAATGCAAAACACCCAAATACCTATTCTAACACTGTAGCTTGTGTTGATGGTCACAGTATTAATTTATTTTAAGCTAACATATTTTTAAATGAAGGAAATGGAAGTCCTCTTTTAAAAAGAAGAAGGTGACTTTTAATGAAACAAATGTATTTTTTAATTTCACAGTTTGAATAGTGGTGGTCTCTGCTTCTATTATTTAATTAAAAATGTATATAGCAATAACAAAAAGTTTTGAATCCTAACATTTAGAAGTATATTAAATCATTTGCATAGGGTCTTCTTTTTATATAAAAAATAGTTAATTGTGATATCAGTAAGTATGTTCAAGCAGTAAAAATGTGTAAGACTTATCTTTGGTAATCAATGATTTTTTAAGGAGATAAAAAATGAAAACTGCTATGTAGGTTGAAATAATTTTTTATGAGATGCTGTATGATGTATAGAGATTGCATGTAGATTATTCTTTTGTATAGTACACACAAAAACATATGGAGATCACATTTATGATAATGGAACATACATGGGCATGTCTGTAGGAGGTGTAGGTATAGGAGGTGACCCTTGAGGATTTTAAAAGTTCTGGTAAAGCTCAGAGGGGAAGATAATGTTTACTTGATCTTAGAAATCAGTTCTGACTTTCATAATGCAATCAGCCAGCATTATGAAATGGAAATATATTGGTAAATTTTTATCAATAGACATGTATTTTTCATGTTGGAGCTCCAAGTAAAAATAGAACACTCCTGGGTTGAAGAAAATGGAAGAATTCTGTGCTTTTTATAGAACACTGTAACCTAGGTTAAATAATTCCTTCGCTGTTTGGGAACCATATGAAAGTTTCTACAGAGCAGCCTATGAAGTGTGTGTTTGCATGTCTCCCTTGGGCTAAGTGTTTGCGTGTCTCTGGAAGAGGTGAAAATAGAATAGAGGGACTTGTCAGTCAGCTGTCTTTGTAACATGCCTTCATGATGAAAAGTGTATGTAGAAGGTTATCCTGTTGTTTTTCAGATATATTTTCCTTCCAGATGCAAGGAAAAAGTTTGCTTGATGTCTAATCAAGCAGTTCAGCTTCTTCAGATTTGAAGAACTCAGAAAGTTAGTTTTTTATTCTTCTTCATTTAAGTATTATTTTTTAATTGCAGCGTATTAAACATAAAATCTGGTACAATCTTTAAAAATAAATAGGACCTAACTATAAATGGGCCCTGTTGTGTTTTTATCTTTGACAAGCAAGTAATTGCTTCTCAAATTTATCAGTTTGTTTATGCAAAAACCATTTACCAAGCCTAGCTCAAAAGCATCAATTTCATCATTATCATCTTATTAATTTAGCCAAGCTATAACACAGCTGATTATTCCTGAGTAATATCCTCTGCAGCACATCATGTGTGGCAAAACCATCTGTACAGTACCTATTTAATAAATAAACCCTCGGCTAAATGTCTCTGTTTATTGAGAACTAATGTTTATAGAAAATATAATGGAACTCAATAAATAACTCAGCTTCATCAACCTGCATATGAATCAGTGCGAAGAACGCTGACATCATCACCTTTCAAGTACCAGAGAAAGCAAAATTACCCAAAAGAGCTATAGAGTCAATATTAAGGCATTAAAACTGCAATGAAGGCATATTAATGCTTAAAACTTCATTGTTGGCAGTGGAATTGGCACAATGGACATATTTTATAACTCTAGGAATACTTAGGCTTTATGGCTGCTTCTTTGTTGACTGCCTTGCACTTAATGTAGTTTTCCACTTTAAATAAAAAAAAAAAACCCGCAAGATCTTAAAAAAAAAACAAGAAAATTGCTGATTCTAAGCATTCATTTTTAAAATAATGCAAACTGCTGATTCCAATTGTTCAGATTTAAGAAAAAAAAAGCCAACTTCTTTAACTCCATGCTTCCTGAATTTGTTTAGAAGCAACTAGATACTTGGAGACAATGTTTTTCTTTTCTTTTTTTTTTTAAATCACATGTTATTTTTTTCCCTTTTATTAAGGACATTATTCTGAGTGACATCATTAGTACTGAGGACATACAAATGATTTTGTAATTTTGGAAAGAAAAGCTCATATATAGGGTGTTTGACCCTTTATTGATATTCATGCCCAATAATTACAGGTGCATGATTGTTTGACATCATTGTGTAATCCCATTGTGTAATCCATAAATTCAGTTTCATCTCATTTTCATGTTGATTCTCCTTAATAAGATATTAAACATTTTAGACTAATAGTTTGAATTTTTGTGCTGGTATGTATTCCAGTGGGTGCATTTTTTACAATTTGTTTTAAAAGTCTATATGCCTTCATTTTGCACTCCAAAAATGAAAGTTCATTGAAAAGAGAAAAAAAAATCTTGACTGATACCCAAGGAATGGCCTTCACCAATCTCTGAATACAGCTCTACTTTTGAGCATTAACATGATCCACTTCCTCCTAGAAGCCTTCCTGTCCTGTAGCTTAACTCCTCCCCTTCTCCCAGTGACCAAAGGATTTCTAATCTTTACCATGTCCCAACACTGACATAATGTGAAAATCAAGGGAAAGAACAGACACCAACCTGTTGCTGGGAACATGTGGGCTCCTTCTATAGACCTTGTTTCTCTATCTGTTCTTGTAGCTCTGAAAACTATTTGATTCATTCTTTCTTGGGAAATATAGTTATGCTCACACTTGGAAATTTTTTCTCAGGGCCATGAGGTCTTTGTAAAATCTGAATAAACAGAGCTGAGAACTGCTGAAATACCTTTGAAATGTCAATATAAAAGTAGAATTTTTTAAAATTTTGTTTGTTGTCATTTTTTTTTTTTTTTTTTTTTTTTTTTTTTTTTTTTTGACAGGCAGAGTGGACAGTGAGAGAGAGAGACAGAGAGAAAGGTCTTCCTTTGCCGTTGGTTCACCCTCCAATGGCCGCCGCGGCCGGCGCGCTGCGGCCGGCACACCGCGCTGATCCGATGGCAGGAGCCAGGAGCCAGGTGCTTTTCCTGGTCTCCCATGGGGTGCAGGGCCCAAGCACCTGGGCCATCCTCCACTGCACTCCCTGGCCACAGCAGAGGGCTGGCCTGGAAGAGGGGCAACCGGGACAGAATCCGGCGCCCCGACCGGGACTAGAACCCGGTGTGCCGGCGCCGCTAGGCGGAGGATTAGCCTAGTGAGCCGCGGCGCCGGCCCTTGTTGTCATTATTAAAAACATTTATTCCAAAGTCTCACCAGATAAGGGGACAAAGTGCATAAAACCAGAAGGTTGAAGTCCTATAATCTGTAGACATCAGCTTTCTTTCCTAGATTTTGGGTCTATTATGCTACATGTACTTTTTTTTTAGTGTTTTAATTTATGCAGTGGGCTCTGTGGTTTGCACAGAGACTACCCATTCTCCAAACCTAGGAGGGCTTGGGGGTAATTCTAACAGAATCCCTCTACCTCCTAAATTAGGCAAATGCCTCAAACAAAACGAATACCACATGAAAGAGCAGAAAGATAGTGAAATAGTGCCAGTAATTGCCTTGTGGGGCAACTCAGCTTAAACAACTTAAAGCTTGCAAACACTGCACCCACACTGCCCAGAAGAATACTTTGTTCGAGGGTTTAAATTGCAAGCTAGGGAGCCAATAACTCTAAAATCCCTGTTTGGGAGCCAGAGCACGCATTGTGCCTCTGACATATGTCTATAAGTAAACCTGTGTCTGGCACGTCAGCAGTTTTGAATAGCTTGGGTTTGGTGACCAAAGTCTGCTTCCCACGTATTCTGTCACAATCAGGCCCAGATCAGCAAAAAGGCTGTTGGGTTGACTGACTGGGTACGTCTAATTTAAGATGACCTGTGGTTTATAAGAGGAAAAAAAAGGAAGAATGCTAGCAAACAAGTTATATACTGTCCAGGGCCTTACACCCAGAGGACTCCAGAGATAAAGCAAAGTAATTTTTTCTATTTGTTCTAGTTCAGTGTCTAGCCTCCCATTGTGTAATCCATAAACTCAGTTTCATCTCATTTTAAGAAATCAATTTTAGATATTTCTGATGAGTGGTGATGTCAGGCCTTATGATTTTCAGGCAAGAAATCAAAATGCCAATTCCAGTCATCTGTCCAGAGATGGGTTATAGTGAGGCAGATGTCTGTCTGCTGTGTATGAAAGAAAGGGGGAGTGTGCCTCCCATAAAGCATGACTAATCTGAATATTTTTAATGCATTGACCTTACCTGGCTCTTAAATGCATCTACCCTTCTTGGTCCTCAGGACCTATTTTTAAAGGAGTAGTAATTTAGATGGCATTGTCTGAGAAGCAGTAATAGCAACCTCTGAATCTGACAGACCACAGTTCATGGTTTTAATATGGAGGCTTTTGATGTAGGTGGCCCTTTCTTAAGGGCTACACATTCTTGATGAAATGTAGTAATTGATAAAAGTATGTTTGTGTAAAATCCTTCACTTGATAAAGAGAAAAGTATAAAGTAGGTGAGGCCTTTTGGCTTTCTTCAATACTATGGTGGTAATGGTAGCATCTTTACAAAGAGTAGCTGTTCAAAGACAAAATTGCAATAAATATCAATATGATAGCTTTAGTTGGGTGATTTTGGGCATTGTGAAATATGTATATTAATTTGTTCATTCATCTAACCATGCAACAGCATTTCTGAGGTGCCCACATTGTTCTGGATATTGGGATACTTTAGTGAACATAAGGAGATACTGTCCCAGGTTCATAGATTTCACAATGTGTTGGGGAAATGAAAGGTTTTACAAATGAATGCAAAATTCAACTGTGAAAAAGACTATGAAAGATAGATATGAGACAGAGATACTGAAAACATTTTGAGCAAAAGAAATAGTCCCTTAAAACATTCATAGTGATAAAGAGATCTATTGGTGCATGCAAAGAACTGGAAGAATAGTTTAATTAGACAGTAGAAAGCAAGAGAAATCTGGTGTGAGATGAACCTGGAAAAGTTGGTAGGGTTTGATGTTATGATTTTTGTTTAGAGCAAGGTTATAGTTAAGCCACATAATCTATGTCCCTATTTTTCACTGTTTGGGGAACTTACTACTGAGTCTCATGACAGAAAATACTTGGTAACATTTGGTTCTAAAAAATCATTCTCTTTTAGCTGATATGTTTTCAAGATTTATTTTATTTACTTGAAAGGCAGAGTTACAGAGAGAGAGAGAGAGAGAAACAGGAAGAGAGAGAGAGTTCCATCTACTGGTTTACTTCCCAAATGGTTGCAACAACCAGGTTGGGCCAGGCTGAGGCCAGGAGCCAGCAGATTCTTCCAGATCTCCCACGTGGGTGCAGGGACCCAAGCACGTGGGCCACCTTCCATTGCTTTTCCCAGGCTATTAGCAAGGAGCTGAATAGGAAGAGGAGTAGCCAGACTTGAACCAGTGCCCATATGGGATGCTGGCACTGCAGGTGGTGGCTTAACCCACTGTGCTACGATGCTGGCTCCATTGCTGATGCTTTATGAAAAGAGTAAAAGATGTTTTACCAAAGAGTAAACATTGGAATTATAAAGGTAATCAATATAGATACGATCTTTGGTTTTATAAGACTTTTACTTTATTAGAAAAGATAACTTAGAATAAATACTGACACAGCAAGTGCCATAAAAGAGGAAGCACAGGTTTATGACGGGGTGCTAATTTGATGATGTGAGCTGGAGATGCCTCTATAAAAAGTGATTCCAGCTGATGTCTGAAGGATGTAAAATGTCCATTCAGGACAGTGAGGAAGAAAGTGGTAGAATATGGAGTTAAAGATAGAGAATTCAGGACTTGAAGTCATAGTGACTACTGTATTTATAGCTGAGGGTGAAAACTAATATGATTTTGCTCAACTGTGGATATGGCAGTTTTGTTGTCTGCATTTTTCTTCTGAAGCTACAGGGTTTTGAAAAGTGAAGATATCTTTATGAAATAGCTCAGCACGACACGCAGGTTAACCTGGATCTGTTCTGCCAAGCACACTACTGTGTAAGGACCAGTCTTGCACTTCACCAGGGTTCTCTGGCAGGTATGAACACTGACTCCAGATCATATTCTTTTTGATGAGACACTTTTGTCCTGGGGTGCCAATTCTGGCAGTGTGCATTCCTGCTCTAGGATCAGGACTATCCAAGTTGAGGGTGGAATGGGGCAAATTATAGTGATTATCTTTTATTTTACCTTTTTATTATTTCTCTTTTGAAAAAACTTACATGGAAATACATGAAGCACTTTTTCTCCCTTTATCACAGCAAAGGAATGAAAAGGAAGGGATTAGAAATTCTGAAGCAGGAACCAGCATTGTAGCACAGTGGATAAAACTGCTGCCTGCAACACCAGCATCCCCTAAGGGTACAGTTTCATGTCCCTGCTGCTCCACTTCCAATCCAGCTCCCTGCTAATGGCCTGGGAAAGCAGTGGAGAGAGATGGCCCAAGAACTTGGGTCCCTGCTACCCACATGGGAGACCTGAATGAAGCTCCTGGTTCTTGGCTTCAGCCTGGCGCAGCCCTGGACATTGTAGCCATCTGGGGAGTGAACCAGTGAATGGAAGATTTCTCTCTCTCTGTCTCTCCCTCTATTTCCGTAACTCTGACTTTCAAATAAATGAGTAAATCTTAGGAAAAAAAAAAAAAGAAATTCTGAAGCAGTTAAAGGCAGATAGAACTAAAATGGGACTTACTGTGGTTTACACACTTCCAAATTTTCCAGTTCTCTTACCTTTTTATTTTATTTTTGACAAGGAGCAAATTGCTCAGATGTATTTCACAGCCTCCAGTCCTCCCAGGGTTTTGGCTCTGTTTTATACCAAGATTCAGACCAAAACCCATAGCCATAGAAGGATGCACTGGAATAATTGAAAATCAATTTAATACTGTAGAATTCTGAACAATTTCTGTATGATATGGCTCAGACAATACTACACACAATGTAGGAGTTTGTCTGGTGTTCCACATTCAATAACCCTGTATTTTACAATTAGACATGTTTATGGCCTAAAATGTCACATTGTACTGGGCCTGGGTCTAGCTATGTTGCACCTGTTGTTTCTGCTTTCCACTGGTTATATAGAAAAAGATGCTTATATAAAAGCATTTGGTAAATTGGTTGTGACCCAGGGATTCAAAACTCTTGAAAAATAACTTCAATGGAAAAAGCCCCATATTTTATAAATTTTCTTTTTTATATGTTGAAGGTTTTATTTTAGCAAAATCTCTTGCTTTAAACATTTTTTGTTTTGCACAACTGCACATGTAACTGAGCTAAGCAATATGGATGTCACTTTTCTTATGGAAAGGACAAGCTACAATTTACCAATATTTTCCGACGTTTTTGGTAAGATTTACAACATAGTGTAGTCCAAGGAAGTATTTCCCACTTAATGTGTTAAATTATTTGTGTTTATTTTAACCTCTTTCCTATAAATCTGTACTGACTCTGGCAAGGTAAGTGATAGTTGTCCTGATGTTTACAACTCATTAGAAGGTGGAGACGGCTTTGACTGGAAGGGCAGAGCTTAGGTGAGAAGGGTCATTCTTTATCCAGTGATGGTCTTCGTACAGCGTGCATTGTTGGAATGCTACTGGGACATCCCTTCTTTATCACTCTATGTCACTTTTGCCACTTTGTTTCCTGATAAAGTATATCTCCCAATGCTAAAGATTAATTACTCCTACTGTGCTTCAACTTACAAACACAAGGACTGGATCAGGTGCCAGGGTTTCATCATCAATGTGTGTCAGACCAAGAGACTTGTTTACAGATTTTGCAGTTATGATCATTTATACAAAGAAAGTAGAATTTTGTTAGTGTCACTGTGATTTAGAATCCCAATGCAGGAAATGGCTCCTAAACTCTACAAGTTTACTGCTCTTTTTTAATAGCATGTGTAATTTTCATTACTTTGTCCTTGAAGTGTAAGGAAAGATCAGAAAGGTGCCTACTAGCGGGATAAATTCCACTCACCTTTTTTTTTTTTTTTAAATATGTTTTGCTTGCTACCTTTTGAATAGAATTGAGATCTAGATAACACAGGTAACTCAATAGGGGCAGTTTGATTTTAAAAAAAAATCATTTAGAGAATGACCACCAATTAGTTGATCAGAATGAGCTCAGATGGCAGAGTTCAGTGCCCATGGTAGCCGTCATCACTGATGAGCCTCAAGATTTCCAGTCACCTACAGTCATATAGATATGGTATAAAACAACAGCACTAATGAATGAGAGTACTTCAAAAAGTTTGTAGAAAATGCAGTTAAAAGTTATTGTGGTGCAAAAGAATTTTTGAAATCCAATCAATGAGGGGTCATCAAAAAGTTTCTGAAAATTGCATATTCTGGAAAAACTGTATAGATTTCAAAATTTTTCTGTAACAAAATAAACTTGTCTTTGAATTCCATTTATCCACAAAGTTTTTGAAATAGCCATGTATGTATATGAAAGCTATGTAATATTTTTATTGACTAAAAGGAAATTTACAATAAAGAGGTCATTGATGAAATTATGTTACAAAACTCAGTAAGTTATATGTTTTTATTAAACAAATGTTCTGCAGGGAATCAATCTGGTTAAGAATTCTGGAAGTTAATGTTTAAATATTCACCAGGCTAGGGTTTTTAAACTTTTAAACTCAAAGCTCACATTTGATAATACATATTTTGTGATGCCTTAATTTGTAATCTTGAATTCAGAGATAATATTTACCTACCTCTGTACATCATTGAAAATCTATAATGGCATAATTATAGTAAGAAATATAAATGGAAAGTATAAAATAAAATGTCATGCATGTAATTTGTACATATTCTAATACCACCAAAAAGTTCAAATCGCTCCTTGGTAGTGGGGTCATCCCTGTTTCTAGTGGTCTGTAAACATACTTGTTGTATTCTTTGCTCCATATCCAGTTCTGAACATGAAATCTGGCTTGAAGTCAGTGCTCAGTAAATATTTATGTAATGGATGTTGAATGAGCAAAAGGAATAAAGCCTTCTCAAAAGCTTACTGTCTGTCATCATAGGTCAGTTCAGTAACACAAAAAGCAAGGTGTAGATCCCTACAAGTCCCAAAAAGGGAGTGAGGTGTGTGTGCTACAGGAACATGAAAATGAGGGTGCCTGCCCCAGGCAGCTGTGAGCTGCAAAGGGATGCTATGACTCTCCAGCACTAGAGCAATGCCAGTGTGCATTTCAGCCACCCTACCCAGCACACATCTGAACTGGGTGCAGGTTCCGGTGAAGAGGACTGAGATCGTGGAGCTGCCATTCTAGGGCAATTCCAACGTTTCTGTGTGCCAGAAGCCCTGGATGAACAGTCATACACATGCTCCCAGGTTAGGCCCCTGAGATTGCAATACATATTTTAAGCAAGTTTCAGAGATAAATCCTCAAGTAAGTGGTTCATGGGCCACAAAAATACCCACTTACAGGAGGACAAAGCACTTAATGTATTCCTCCTAAGAATTTTCAGTGTTTGAACAATGCTTTGTAATCACTGGATGAATTTTGAGAGTCATCTTGAAAGGTAATTTCTTATATATTTTTATAAACAAGGTAAATAGAGAAGATGGGAACATATGTTTTAAAGACTTCATTTATTGGCTGATGGTATTTGTAGGACATTATTGTTTTAACATCTATGTGACAGTAAACATGATCTTGATTATAGGTGGTACAATTGAATTTGTTTTCTTTTTTTGTCTAAATCAACCAAACTCAAATTTGACCGACCCATGTATTTTTTTTTTTATTATTTTTTTATTTATTTGGGAGACACAGAGAAAGTGAAAGAGAGCTCCCATCTAACTGATCATATGCCTGGGAGAGTCCTGGCTGGGACAGACTAAGACAGAGCCCTGGGAACTCAATCCAGGTCTTTTCCATGTAGGTAGGAGAGATCCAACCACCTGAGCCATTGTCACTGTGGCCCAGAATCTGCATTGGCAGGAAGCTAGAGTCAGGAGCTGCAGCCAGGAATCAAGCCCAGGTACTCTGATGAGGGATATGGCTGTCTTAAATGCTAGGCTAAGCAACCTCCTCCTAAAGTTGTTTTCTTTTGCTAGTATTGAAGCCCTGCCACACAAAATGAGTTTTTTTTTTTTTTAACTTTTATTTAATGAATATAAATTTCCAAAGTACGACTTATGGATTACAATGGCTTCCCCCCCATACCGTCCCTCCCACCCACAACCCTCCCCTTTCCCACTCCCTCTCCCCTTCCATTCACATCAAGGTTCATTTTCGATTATCTTAATATACAGAAGATCAGCTTAGTATACATTAAGTAAGGATTTTAACAGTTTGCTCCCACACAGAAACATAAAGTGAAAAATAATAGATGATTTTTTTTAAATGATGATGAAATCAGATCAGACCTAATGTCATGTTTAATCCCAGTGAGAGTCAAGTTGGGAATTGATAATTTCTTTTTTTTTTTTTTAACAGAAGATCAGTTTAGTATGCATTAAGTAAAGATTTCAACATGTCTCTCATCATTATTTAAGTTACTTCTATAAAGGTAGCAGGGAGTAAAATACAAAAAATAAATCTTGATATTATAAATTTAACGTTCTCCATATTTTTCCCTTCTTAAAAAAAAAACTCAACAGTAAGCAGTTTATTTTTTTTTTTTTTTTGTATTTTACTCCCTGCTACCTTTATAGAAGTAACTTAAATAATGATGAGAGACATGGTATAATAAAACAAGTTAATTATCGCTGTCATCACAAACTTTAAAAGCTATCTTACAAACATCATTTTTTACTAAAATTACTTCCAGGTATTTTGAAGAAATTTTCTTCCCATTCCTTTCTAATAAACACCTTAAGATTATTGACCAACAGTGTTTTCTCATTAGGTTAACACTTAATTTTGTGTGCCTTGTGCAAAGTTTTTAAACATGATTGAAATCATGAGGACTCATGATGCATGCATGCTCTTTTAGTAGTAGACATCTGACAAAATTTGAGAATCTTCTCAATATACTAAAACTAATGAAATTTTTGACTTTATATATTTGAATTTGCTTTTCCAAAAAGATGAGGCAGAAGCAGAATAAGACTCTAAATTTTATTACAGTTTACAAGTATATTTTTAAGTTAGTAGAAAATGGGGTTATAAGCTTATTTTGGTGCAAAAGAGTTTTAAAATCCATGCATATGAAGGGTCTTCAAAAAGTTCATGGAAAATGTGTGTTATGAATAACTATGCACGAGTTTCAACATTTTTTACATCAAAATAAGCAGCTTTTAACTTTCCATGAACTTTTGGAAGTGCCCTCATATTATATAGTTCAATATAAAGGAAAGAATGCACAGTTATTCTGGTGAGGGAAGACCAATAGCTTTGCATAATTTCATGACCACTTCCTCCAGGCGAGGGAAGCTCCACCTCACAACTGCTACATTCCCATGTACCCCCAAGCCCCATCCTCATCAAAGTGAACGAACAAAGCAAAAGAGCCCTGATTTTGAACCACAGATCATTTTATTTATACCTGTATTCAAATTAATCATAAACTCACAAATTACATAAAATGATCAATCGATCACTAAATTAATAACTCTGCATGACACAAGACAATTTGTTTTAGTAATTTTTCTAAACTGAATTTTTTTTCTCTCTTAACTGGTGTTATTGAGTATTCAGCCATTTTAAAAAATGTATTAAGAAAATTTACAGAATCCTAAAATTATAGCTCCTTTCTTTTAAAATTAGTATTTCTCTTAGCACATTTAAAATAAACAGAATGACAGAAAAAAACAAATGTTCAGTTTATTGTTTTAAGCTTCTGAATAAGAAGAAAGTTGCCTTTTCATTTGCTAGAGTAATCCTAGGGATTATTTAAAAAACTTACAGAAGTAGGTATATCTTTAGTGGAAAATATTTTTACAGAAAGGCTTTTAAAAATTATTTCTTTGATGGAAATTATTTGCCTAAATCTTGTTTTGTGGGTATAAATTCAACTGGATAGTAGTGCGAAAAATTCCCCATTTTCAGTTGGATTTCCTTATTTTATTTTATATGTGTTCACTGAGAACTGTAGAACAAAATTTAATTTCTATTTAGACTTTTTACAAGGAGACCCAGTGTCAGGAGTCAGCAAATACCATGGATTTGAGAACCTTTTTGTTTTCTGTGCGTTCCAAGTGTGTACAACTTTTGAAAAAAATGACCCAGCACATGTTTATATTCAAACAGAAAAATGATTTTTTAACATCAACGTATGTATGTTTCTGTAGACTTTCTGATGTTCACATGTACAAATACTGAAAAAAATCACATTCAACTACATATGTACAAGCACACATGGAAGACCGAGCCAGAGCAGATCATAGGCAGTGGCCAGTTGTCTGTGGGGCTGACCTAGCTGGACTGATAAAGTGGTAATGTGTGCAGGCTGTGCCTCTTGAGAAGAGCCCATGGTTGTAGCAGATACAGGCGAAGGGCCCTTCTGCCTTGTGTTGCTCTGAGAGTCCAAAAAAGTTTGGCAAGTAGATCCTCAAGTCCTGCCCAGAGAATCCAAAATCATCACCCATGGAGCTTAATTCTGAATTTCCGGCCCAGACAAAACTCCGATTAAATTCAATGAGTGTTTCTCATTTTAGAAAGCTGTGCATGTGCATGCCATGTTCTTTTCTTAGATAAAAACGTACCCACAGCTCCTTCCATACAAAACGAAACCAAACGCATTTAGAACACATGTAAGCCATTTTTCTATGGGAAAGGCCATTTGTGGTTAACACAGAAAGTATTTATGGTTTCACTGTTAATTGTGGTTTCTTTGTATTAGCCAAAAAAGGTAGCATTTTTCATGGTAGGAATGGTATGAAAGCAATAGCCTTCCTTAAAAATGTCCGCATTTTCTGGTGCACGAGGAAGTGACTGAATTTATGATATCTCCTAAACACCAAAGCAGTATATGCAACCCAGAATTGTGTTTCCAATTTGAGGAAAAGTTTATTCAAAATTGTTTTAATTGTACTTTGGTACATTTCCACAAGTTAAGACTGTATAATCAACATCATATAAAATTTAAGGCTTGGACATATTTTATTTTTTATTCATATTTTCTAGGGATGTTGCAATTTCTGGATCAATGCTGTTTATGGCAATTGTTAATTTCACTTTCTGGCTATTGTTAATTTTACAAATTGTTAATCTGTAAACATTAATTCATTTACCCCAATCAGTGGTTTGGCTTGCCTGGTTTCCTGATTCTTTTCCTTCTGTCTTTCTTTCATCTCTTATTTCCTGTTTTTATTTCCTTTTTTGAATTAAAAATTGGAGAATCATTTCAGTGTTGAAACATTTTATTTCATATTTCTAAAGATATTATTTAATCTTTAAGTTGCATTTTGACAAGGATTCTGTAATGTGAATGTGTGAATTCAAAAGGTTAATTAAATATGAAAACAGCCAGATGTATTAATTTGAATGTACATTTGTTGGGTCTATATACTAATTTTTTCAGCAGGCATTTTCATAATTGCTACATTTTAACTTTCAAATGTATCACATATATATTATTAAAGCTGAAAAGACAGCTTCATGTTATTTCTAGGTCAACAACAAGAACACTTAGGAAGATTAACATATGAGGCAGTTTTTGTTAAGTACACTAGCTTTTATTACTTATAGGAAAGAATATATTTTATAGCTTCAATATTATGAATTTTTTTAAATTTAGAAACAGCACAACAAATAAGTATTAGACTATCTTATTAAATTCCATAAGAAAAAAAGTGATTAAGCCATGACCCTAATCACCTCTAAGTGTGAAAAGCATTCTTTATGAAAATGCTTGAGAGAATAATTTATCAATTTAATCACATATATTTATGTGTATCTCATGAATGTATGTGAAATTGAATCTAAATGAACATTTTATGTTACAAGCAGTTTTCCAAAGATCTGCATTTATTCAAAGATCATGTAAAAAGCTATTAACTTGGATAAATATCGTGTCCATTGCAAAACATTTATTTAATTCTGGGTTTTAAATTAATAGTTACAGACAATAAATACATTTGTACATTTATATATTTATACATTTATACAATATTAGTATTCAAAATCTTTCCATTAAAAACTATGAAGGTTTTAGTATATATTTTGCCTTTCCTTTCTTTTGCAAATGCAAAATTAAACTGGAATATTTTTTACATATGGAACTTTTACATTGTGACTACGTGACGTACTGTAAAACTTGCTGCCTCCCAATTAGCCTACAATATATTTATATAGTGTATAATATTGAATATTGATTGTATTACATCTTGACATGTTTGCCTATACATTTACATATTATTTTATTGCTAACCACAGGATGTGTTTTTCATGACTTTTGTTGATTTTTGTTCTGAAAATTATTGACATTGTGGGTGGTGATGCTCCTGGAAAGCAAATACTTCTCTGCAGAATAAAAGGGATAAAAGCTCAAACTAGATATCATGTAACTTCATTTTGATATATACATATCATTTTCTTTTTATGTTCTTAACCTCAGAAGCAATTCATTTCTGATCCCAGATAGTTTTTTTGCATAGCCAAAATATGCATTTTTGTAATTATTTTCATGTGTTCAAATATTGATATGAAGTAACCAAAGAAGGAAAACAGACTATGGATATACTGTGTTTTCTAGTTGGAAACAATAGGCGGTGGATTGTCAAATAGAAGGAAAATCCAGCGAGGTTCTTCCTTTTTTGCTGTTCACATGCATGTAAAAGAAGACTTCATAATACCTGGACATTCTAGCTTTCAACCGCCTTCCTCAGCGGAGCCTTGCCTTCTTTGATGCTGAGTCCTCCAGCACTGCGGCTCTGTTCTTTCCCGATCATCTGCGTGTGCTGCACACGTCAGACTGTAGGGGGCACTCCTCAGCTGCCACAGAGAATCTTGTCAGTCCTTGCTGCAGCTCCGAGAGCAGTTAATATTCATTATTTTATCAAGGCATTTAGGTGAAAAGGAATTCATAATTTGTCTTTAAAGTATACATAGCCAGAATTGAGTGAAACAGAAAAAAAATCACTTAGTTAACAAGGTGTGTATCTGGATTCCTGAGGACGTTAATAAAAATGTACAAAAATGCGCTGTAGCTGGGTAAATTAGTACTTTTCAGAGCTCAGGAAGATTTTGTAACACGCAGGTTTTTGTTATTATTCCTCAAGTCTTGTTGTCTCTGTGCTTTGAGGACTCCCAGGGAGCAGAATGATCGTGATTTCTGTTTGGGAAGAGGAACCACAGAGTTTTTACATAGAATTACGTGCCCTACACTGAAGCTTATAAACAGCTTATCTTTAATGGGAGTTAAATATTGAATTTAAGATTGTGTGTGGCCTTCTCCACTCTCTTGCATCCACTTTCTCTCCCCTGGGTCCTCCCCACCCAACAGAGTCTACTTGGGTGGCACTTCCAAGAGCCCGGCCGACCGCGGTAAGGACCCTGGTCCTCTCACCGGGCTGCACCTTTGAGGCTCACGTCAGCTCCCGGCGCAGCGGCGCTGGCCTTTTATAAAGTGTTCACAGTAACCTCTCTTGGAGACCCTGCAGGGGCATCAACTAGCCTGATGCGTCGGAGCCCGACTTTCTCTCCACATTCGGCCTCCTGCCTCTGTGCCCGATGTTCTGCCGCCTGCCATAGCCTTGACTGCACCCTCCCTACTCCAGCCAGGCCCGGGCCCCTCAGCTCTTCCCGACTCCCAGAGCCTCGGCCGCTGCTTCATTTCTCTCTTACCTTCCCTCTCTTGCTTGCAGCTTCCCTACTTCTCTTTACCCACACCTCCGTTCTGCAGTCTCTGCAGGTTTCCGTACATTTGAGAACAAAGCCCCTGGAGGAACTGTCTGTTCCTGGTGCCCTCTCTTTCCCTCCCTCCCACCACTCTACCCACACTCCCTTGTGAACTCTGCTGCGAAACCCAGGATCGTCCTCAGCCCTTCTCCTGGCTGACGGAGCAGCATCTTGCTTTCTTCCTGGGGCGTCACCCCTTCCTCCCTAGGCTACCCCTTCATGTGGTTTCCAGGTTGCACACTCCCTGCTTGTCCTAACTCACCAGCTGTGCGCTGTGTCTCATCTGTTTCAACTGGGAGGTGCTGAGGCCTCCAGCTTCTATTTTTACTCTCTACACTCACTCTCCAGGTTTGTCTCATCCCGCGCTTAAAATGCAGTTCTATACTTTGGAAAAGCTCTTATTTTCATAAATTTCCAGCTGCGACCCCTTCCCTCAACTCCTGACTTGCGTTTTCACACTCTTTCTTTACGGGATATTTCTATTTGGATGTCTAACAGGTTTCTCAAACCCATCTCCATTCCAATCCCCCAAACAACACATCAGCAAGCAAACCACTTCTTCACAGGTGTTCACATTTAAGACAAGGAATTTTCTCAGGATAAAACCTTGCTTATAATACAGTCACTGAGCCCCTGTCATCCTCTCCTTGATTGTTCCCCTGGTTCTCCCCAACATCAACAGTGCAGGGGGTACAGGCGCCCAGTCCTTTTCTAGAAATCTGCTGATGAGTGTCCATCTCAGAGGAAGAGTCACACGGCTGCCCGTGACCCACTGGCCGTGCTGGAAGTGGACCCTGAGATACCCATGGCCTCATCTCCCACGCTAATCCTGGCATCAGAGTTGCATTTTGCCTCTTCTGTTTTAAAGCTTGCATTCTGCTGTAAGCTACTTCCTCAAAGTGATGCCGCTTTATTATGTTTTTGTACCATTTGTTGTTCTCTTTTCAACGTAATAGCTAATTCATTATTTTTTTTGAAATAACATTTTTAAAAGATTTATTTATTACAAAGGCATAGTTACAAAGAGAGAGAAGGGGAAAGGGAAGAAGTAAGGGATGGAGTGGGAGAGAGAGAGATGGGGGAAGAGAGAGAGAGAGGGAGAGAGAGAGAGAGAAGAGAGAAAAGCAGGGGGTGGGAGGGGCAGGAGAGCTTTCATCTGCTTGGGTTCACCCCCAAAAGACTACAACCCAGGTCTCCTATGTGGGTGGCAGGGGCCCACGTACTTGGGCCATCTTCTGCTGCTTTTCCCAGGTGCATCAGAAGGGAGCTGGCTGTGAAGTGGAGCAGCCAGGACCCAAACTGGTGCTCAAATGGGATGCAAGCATCACAGGTGGCAGCGTAGCCAGCTGTGCCATACTGCTGGCTCAGAGATGACACATTCTTAACTTACATTATTAGTCAAAGGCTTAATAGCTCTACTAAATAAAGAGTTCAACAAATAAGAAGTAAGAAGATCACAATCCTGCAAGAAAATAGACAATGGCAATAAATAATAATCAAATGAAAAGATGTTCAACCTCACTTATATTAAAATAGTCACATCATTAAAGCAATCATAATATATAATTCCTATCAATTTGTTAAACAAAGATTTAAAACAAGGTTGGCAAAACACTGAATTTACTGCAGAACTGATACTTATGGGCGTATCTTTTATGTGTGACTTTATGGGATCCTGTTTTAAACATTAAACACACAAGAAGGAAGCTGTTTAATTCTGTGTTTCAAAAGAAATCACGACACTTCACCTAACTAAATATAAAAAAGCAGGAGAGAAAGAAACCAGTGTTTGGTTAGGTCAAGAATTGCATTAGGCCATTTCTGTACATCAGCTCTCAGAGTCTTTATAATACAACCCATTATACAGACAAAGAAACTGAGATGTCTAGAGATTGTGTAACTTTCCCAAGATTTCACATCTAGAAAATTATAGTAGTAGGCCTCAGAAATTTATTGATTTCTCACATTTGTATTCCTTTCAATGCATTATGTTGCCATCTGCATGTTAGCTTGACACAATTTGCTGTAAGCCCTGAAATGCTTTTTAGGCAGTTTTCAGCAAATAATATGGGTGTATCCTAAATCTTGACAGTCAACAGAGTTACATAGTTGTATGAGATGATGACAACCAGTTATTGTACTGGCTCCCTTTCTAATCTTTTACAGACATCACCTGTAGTATTTACAAGTCTAAAATGGTGATAAAGTGATGATATTGTCATCATCATCTTACAGAGAAGAAAGCTGAAAGCTCACAGAAGTTAGTTCATTTTCCTGATGATAAAGTTACTGGTGCTTGGGCTGCTCAGCAGGAAAATCAATCGGATTTCTGTATCTTTCATTTGCTTACTTTATTCACATGGTCAAATGTCATCTTATCAGAAAGACCTTTTCTAAACTCTGCCTCCAGATGGTGTCCTCTTAGCCTGCCTGACTTTAAAAACCTCTTATCAGTGCGTGTGTTGTGGTATAGCAGTAAAGCCACTGCTTGGGATGCCCACACCCCGTATTGGAGTGGCTGGGTTGCAGTACTGGCTCCACTTCTGATCCTACTTCCTGGATGCACATACTTGGAGTCAGCAGTAATGTTTCAAGTATTCCAGTCACTACAACCCACAAGGGAGAACCAGAGTGAGTTCCTGGCTTCTGGCTTGAGCCTAACTCAGCACCAGTGGCTGTGGACATTTGGGCATTTTGGGGAGTAGGCCAGTGGAAGGAAGAACTCTCCGCTCTCCCCACTCCCCTGCTGCTCCTCCTGCTCTGCCTTTCAGATAAATAAAAGTAAACAAAACTTTAAAAACTCCTACTGGGGGGGGGGGGCTGGATTGTGGCATAGTGGGTAAAGCTGCTGCCTGCAGTGCTGGCATCACAATAGGTGCCAGTTCACGTCCCTGCTGCTCCACTTCTGACCCAGCTCCCTGCTAATGGCCTGGGAAAAGCAGTAGAAAATGACCCAAGTGTTTGGGGCCCTGCCATCCACATCAGAGAATTGGATGAAGCTTCAGGCTTCTGGCTTGAAAACAGTGGATGAAAGATCTCTCTCCCTCTCTCTTTCTCCTTTTCTTTTTGTAACTCTGACGGTCAAAATAAATAAATAAATCTTAAAAAAACCCTATATTTATTTTTCAACCAATTTTTTAAGATTTATTTATTTGAATGTCAGAGTTATACAGAGAGAGAAGGAGAGGCAGAGAGAGAGAGAGAGAGAGAGAGAGAGAGGTCTTCCATCTGCTGGTTCACTCCCTAGTTGACCACACTGGCTGGAGCTATGCAAATCCAAAACCAGGATCCAGGATCTTCTTCTGGGTCTTCCAACATGGGTACAGGGTCCCAAGGACTTGGGGCATCTTCTACTGCTCTCCCAGGCCATAGCAGAGAGCTGGATTGGAAGTAGAACAGCTGGGACTTGACCCAGCGCCCATATGGGAGGAGGCGGCTTTACCCACTATTCCACAGTGCTGGCCCCCCACCCAATTTTTCAAGGTAAAACACCAGCTGTGTGAGAGTCAGAACGTTGATGAATTGCTTTGTTCAGGATTTCCTGTCTGTGTCTGGGGGTGCATAGGTTTGAATTAAGTGCAATGTGACAAGGCAGAGCAGCTTTTGATGGTGCCAGATGCTGTCACTGTTTTCATTCTGAACCTTTCAATGTTCTTTTTTTTAATCTTATTTTTGTTTAATCTTATTTTTTGTTCTCTTTATATTGAGTGTTTAACTGTTTTGAATGACTGTTACATACCATGCTTTTCTATTTTCTTTTTTGGCTAAAGCTCGCTACTGGCTTGTTTGGCTCCTACACAATGTCTTGGTGGCACTCAGCATGGAGGAGCTTCCTTGCCTTGTCTCGGTAGGCATCAGAGTTGTCATGAATTCCTTAGGAGTCTAGAGCTGGTGGACATTTGGTATGTTAGTTAATATGCCATTTGCAAAGCTTGCATCCCATATAAGCATGCGTGGGTTATAGTTCCTAGGAGGAAGCAGGTGATGGCTCAAGTACTTTTTTTTTTTTTAAGATTTATTTTATTTGGAAGCCGGCGCCGCGGCTCACTAGGCTAATCCTCCGCCTAGCGGCGCCGGCACACCGGGTTCTAGTCCCAGTTGGGGTGCCGGATTCTGTCCCGGTTGCCCCTCTTCCAGGCCAGCTCTCTGCTGTGGCCAGGGAGTGCAGTGGAGGATGGCCCAAGTGCTTGGGCCCTGCACTCCATGGGAGACCAGGAAAAGCACCTGGCTCCTGGCTCCTGCCATCGGATCAGCGCGGTGCGCCGGCCGCAGCGCGTTGGCCGCGGCGGCCATTGGAGGGTGAACCAATGGCAAAGGAAAACCTTTCTCTCTGTCTCTCTCTCTCTCACTGTCCACTCTGCCTGTCAAAAAAAAAAAAAAAGATTTATTTTATTTGAAAGGCAGAGTTACAGACAGCAGAGGCAGAGAGAGAGAGAGAGAGAGAGAGAGAGAGAGAGAGAGAGAGAGACAGAAGAGTCTTCCATCTGCTGGTTTACTCCCCCTATGGCCGCAATGTCCGGAGCTGCACTGATCAGAAGCCAGGAGCCAGCAGCTGCTTCCGGGTCTCCCACGTGGGTGCAGGGCCCAAGGACTTGAGCTATCTTCTACTGCTTTTCCAGGCCATAGAAGAGAGCTGGACTGGAAGTAGAGCAGCTGGGACTGGACCCGTTGCCCATATGGGATGCTGGCACTGCAGAGGGCAGCTTTACCTACTATGCCACAGCGTCAGCCCCTACTTGAGTTCTTGTGGAAGATTCAGATAGGGTTCTTGGTTTGTGGTTTCAGGCTGGCTCAGCTCTAGCTGTTGTCAGTATTTGGGGAATAAAACCAGTAGATGACATCTCTCTCTCTTTCTCTCTCTCTTCACTCTGTCCCCCCCCCCATTTCAAATAAATAAAATGAAAAAATAAAATTTATTTGTTTGGCCTGGCAGTTAAGCCACTGGTTAGGATGTCTCTGTCCCATATTGGAGTGCCTGGGTTTGAATTCCAGCTTCAGCTCGTGGGGCCTGCTTCCTGCTTCCAATGCAGACCCTGAAAAGCACCAGGTAATGACTCAATGGCCAGGTCCTGGCCACCCACATGGAAGACCTGGGTTTGGCTTGGCCCAGGCCCAGTGGTTGCAGGCACTTGGGGAAATGAAGCCGTGGCTGGGAGCTCTGCCTGTCTGTCTCTGTCTCTCTCTTTCTCTGTGTGTCTACATTTATGTCTCTCTGCCTCTCAAATAAGATAGACTTCTTTGAATGCTTAGGCGACCATTATTACTGGATTGTTGGGCAGTGAGAGATCAATCAGAGACCTTGGCCGAGGCAACTTCTGGGAGAAGTGCTTTATTTTTTCTTGACAGGACTTCACATGAGCTGGCAGAAAGGAAATACATACATCAGAGTAAAATCCAGGTCCTCTATGATAGGAGGAGATGCAGTTGTGGCTTCACATGCTACTCTTCAGGAGCTGAGGAATCCTGACTGTACTGGTGTCATGGGGAAAGTAGGAAGAAATGCAAAGTTTGAAAACTAGAGAAAATAATTAAACTTCTTCAGAGGTGTCAGAGAATACATGTCAGACAGTGGTGGAAATTTTAAAATTTTAAATAAAGCAAATGTGAAAGGGAAAATATAAAGGAACTTAAAAAATTTCATGGAAATTGGAATTAAAAGGTAAGGGGGTGGGCACTGCGCTCCCTTAACTGGCACAACTCTGATTCTTGACTCCACCTTCCTGCCAGCATGGACCCTGGAAAGCAGAAGTGACAGCTGAGGTAATTGGATTCCTGACATCCAGGTGAGAAACCCTGATTGTTTCCAGCTCCCACTTTGGCCTCCATCCAACCCTGCCTGTTGAAGCATTTGGGTAGTGAACCAGAGGATGAGAGCTCTCTCTGTCTCTCTCTCTTTGCTTTTCAAATAAAAGTTTATGTTTTCGTGGTTCCACGGCACATGGAACAATATGTATTATGTGCTGTATGAAGAACTAAAAGGGAGCTGGCAGGTTCTAATTAAAAAAAAATAGAAAATGGAAATGTTATTTACCTGATTTGATCAGTTTATGCCATAAACATGTGTTGGAATATGCATTAATATTACATATTAATAGAGAAAGATAAGCTTATTTTGGTGAAAAAGCTTTTTTCAAATCTATATGTATGAGGGATCCTCAAAAATACATGGAGTTGGAAGCATACCAGGGGATTCCAATTCAATCCCATCGAGGTGGCATGTACCAATGCCATCTCACTGTTCCAGGTGATCAGTTTCAGTTCACAGTTGGTCATGGTGGAGGGACTGGGAGTCAAAGGGAGCACATAGACAAGTCTAGTACCTGCTAACGCTAACTGATGGAGTAAATAAAGGGGAGAGTGATCCAACATGGGAAGTGAGATACTCAGCAGACTCATAGAATGGCAGATGTCCTAAATAGCACTCTGGCCTCAGAATCAGCCCTAAAGGCATTCGGAGCTGGCTGAAAAGCTCATGAGAGTATTTCAGGCATGGAAAGCCAAGACACTCTGGCAAAAGATCTCTGCGAGTGAGATCCCAGTGGAAAGAACAGGTCATCAAAGAAGGAGGTACCTTTCTCTGAAGGGAGGAGAGAACCTCCACTTTGACTATGACCTTGTCTAAACAAGATAAGAGTCGGAGAACTCAGAGGGCTTCCATAGCCTTGGAAACTCATGACTGGAGCATAGGGAGATTACTGATGCCATAGACAGGAGTGTCAATTGGTAAAGTCAACAACAGGAGTCACTGTGCACTTACTCCTCATGTAGGATCTCTATCCTTAATGTGCTGTACATTGAGATTTAATGCTATAACGAGAACTCAAACAGTATATTTCACCTTGTGTTTCTATGGGGGTGCAAACTGTTGAAATCCTTACTTAATGCATAATAAACTGATCCTCTGTAAAAAAAAAAAAAAAAAAAATACATGGAAAATGTGCCTCCTGAAAAATTGTGCATGGATTTAGAAGTTTTTGCTCCAAAATAAACTTTTAATTCCAATTCCAATGAATATTTTGAAGTATATTCATATATAATTAATTACAGCTAACCATCTGTCCATTTATCTCCCTGTCCATCCTCCATCCATGTATTGATCCACCCAATCACATTCTACATACGTTGGAGCTGGTGACAGGAATGGAACAAGTTGATCATAAATGTCATTTACTGTAACAATTAAAAATGTTTTCTTTACTGGAAATAAAAATTTCAATGTTGTTATAACTAAATGTAAATGGATGTTATCTCACATACATTCATGTGTCTTTTAGTCTAATATCAAACACAGGGCCTTTTTTAATTATCATATTGAGTGTTATGAGTGTGCACTGGCTGTGAGACTTGATGTGTACAGATTTGGATCATTTTTGAAGTGAGGAGATGATGATCTAAGCTTTACAGATCTGTAGTTACGATTGAAAATGTAATTCCTGAACTTTGCACTTATAAATTGCATATATGGTTTGGTCCATAGTGTGACCTTTTGATAAACAGGTAGATTTCTCTTTCCATGAGCCATGTTTAGTTGTAGAGAGCCGTTTAGGAACAGGAGAAGACAATTATAAAATTGATATTGTGATAGGCACATGATAGTGATGCTAATATCAAAGTTACCTCTGCCTGGTGATAAGAACAAATTATCAGTAGAGATTTGTGTTTCTTAAAAACCCAGTATGTGTTATTAAGTGGATATTTGTTAAAATTTTGACTAAGCATAAAAGAAAAAGTTCTTTTCCCATGTAATAGCAAATATTTAGGTCTTCTCTGCCTTTCAGATATATTTTGGAAATACCTGGAGGCTTTTGTATCTTTGTTCCCAGCTTTGCCTCTCTGCCAGTTCCTTTTGCTCATGCTCACACGAGCATATACCATTCGTTGGCTGGTATATGACAGATGTGTTTTTCAGCTCCTACTTCACGACACTGTAGAATTAGTTCTTATTGCTTGAGTGTGAATTTATCCTTACTAATTGCTTCTCTATGCCCCGCATGCTGTTTTTCCAGGGGAACACCAGACTTGGCAGGTATTTGGAAGTGTCCAAAGATGTCTTGTGTCTTCATGTAATATAACAAGTATCTATTGTATTTGAAAGGCACCACTATAGCCCAGGGTTTCTGTGTTGTTTTTATTTGTTTTCCAGTATGGTTTTGTGAAGGGGAAGTGTTTTTCTGCTCCAGCTACCTAGGACTGAAAACTCTTTCAGTTTCCTAGGTATGAGAGATTAATTAGAGGCATACTGTATAGGAACTCCATCACAATATGACTGAAACATGATAAAGGCCCCCCCCCCATGTAGGAAAAGTGTCAACTCTTGTGTGTGTTTCTCTTCCTTTGCAACTCATTGTGTGGAAGAACAGTGGCTCTCAGCTGATACTAATCTGGATGTAGTTGGATGACAATCCCACAAGAGATGAAGGAGAAAAAAAGTTCCTGAAGTAGATAACCATTCCTAATAGGACACAACCTTGGGATTTATGTGGGAGAAGGAAGGAGATATAAAAGTGTACCTGAAGTGACATGAGAAAAGAGAGAGATAAAGAGATAAAACTATCCTTGTCAGGAGACAGTTAAGTGTTTACATATACCATGGATACAAACTTTTGATAATTTTACAAAGAGGAAAGCAGAAGGAGGAGTAACAATAGTTAATAAGGCTGGTGACTGACTTTGGAAAGGGCATGTCATATAGTCTCCATTTAGTAATGTTGTAATAAACCAATGAATGGGCTTCAAAGGCTCATGGTTGTAAACATTTTGGGATGTTGGAGAAGGGCAACAAATAAATACAGAACACTTGGGAAAGAAAAGCATCATTCATCCCAATGTGGATAGACGCTAGTCTCACAGAGCCTGTGTCTTCCGTTGATATCCAGACTGTAGGCTGAGGATAGGTTTGCCATGGTTAAAATCAGTACTCCACGACTTGTGTGTTTAAAATGGAAAAAAGACTGGTGGTTGGAAACCTCATTTCTCTTTGTTACTGTTTTTGAAACATCAGGACATCAGCTTGTCTCTTGGGACTGTGCCCAGGAGGTCTAATTTTGCTGAAGGATCCAGTCAAGACTTTGGAACTAGTTTAGTATTCTAAATTAGTTATATTTTGATTTTACTTGGATTTGTGGAAAAACTAAAAAAGTCAACATCTAAGAGAAGCAATTCCAGGTTCTTCCTACCTCCCCTGAAATTGTATTTTGGTTGTTATGTTGAACATAAAAAGTAAAAAATATCTTGCAAAAATTGTTCACAAAGCACAAGCAGTTCCTCTTTGAGAACTAACTCATTTTCCTTTGGACTGAATGGTGTAATGTCATTCCTAGAAGCATCACAGGGATTCCCTCCTCCTGTTCAGGGATTAGAACGTTGGGATAAGTCCTTGCCTCTGCTGTCTCCTTAGAGCTGGAATCTAGAATATTTTATAGAATATATATTACATTTGCATTACCAGAGGAATGAAAGGAATTGGAGAGTGAGGGAGAGAAAGAAGAACTAAACATTCAAGCTACAACCACCATCACTGAAGGCTGAAAATAGTGAATCAGAGATCAAGAGTTCAAGATCTGGATCCAGGAAATAGACACTGAAGTCAAAGTAGAGAAGTGAGTCAGAATCAAAATGGCAGTGATCATGAACTGGAAATACAGATAGAATGTTTAAAAGTAAGTGAACAGAAATATATATGGTTATTAGGTCGGTGTACATTGAATTTTGTCATATCTCATCTTTCTGACAGAGTAAGGACCAATGACTCTGGGTGTGGTATGAGACTATTGAGGGTTACAAAGCCATGTAGCCCACAGTAACACACACTGTTATGCCAGGGGTGGGAGTGAGAGATTTTGGAATGTCCTAGAGGTTGGATTTGGAAAGTAAGACCGTGATGAGAATGCTTATACTTTCTGTAAATCACTTCAGCATTCGTTGATCCATGCCATTCAGAAATATGTATTGCAAATTTAATTTGGTTAATTCACAAGTCTATTTTTTACCTATTCGATTTAATACCATTCAAATTTGCCAAAAGTGATAAGCCAGTTTCCTGCCAGACTACTCAAGGCAAAATGTGAATCATCAGTGACTAAATTGCTTTTCTTGACATTGAATAAATTTCCAATTTCCTATTTAGCAATGATGCATGTATATAACTGACCTTAATAGGAAAATAAGGTCTTTCTATACTTTATCTAACTCAGGTCTTCACATAATTCTGCTCCATTGCAGACTTCTGTGTCAGTATATCTTTATGTATGTGTCTATGTGTGCATATGTGCATAACATGAAATGAACACATGTAGATTTAAATATAAGAACCTATGCATAATGTAGAATAAAATGACATGTTTATTAAATTCCAATTTTAGTTAATATTAGTGATGTGTCCAAGGTGTGAGAAGTTTTCAAGCATATTTTGTTTAATCCTTTTTTTAAAAAAGATTTATTTATTTATTTGAAAGGCAGAGTTACAGAGTGGCAGAGGTAGAGAGACCTTCCATCCGATGGTTCACTCCTCAAATGGCTGCAATAACTGGAGCTGGGCCGATCTGAACCAGGAGCCTGGAGCTTCTTTGGGTTTCCCATATTGGTGCAGAGGCCCAAGCACTTGAACCATCTTCCACTGCTTTGCCAGACTGTAGCAGAGAGCTGGATTGGAAGTGGAGCAGCTGGGTCTCAAACTGGCACCCAGTTTAATTCTTTTAGGTGGATAATATTATCTCCAATTTCCAGTAGAAGAAACAGATTTTGAGATGTTAAATAACTTCCTGGACAACTCTGATTCAAACTGTTCATGCCAAACTCATATTCATTTCTACTTTGAGGTTGTTGCTTGCATCATTGTGCTTGAATTTTCATGGAAAACATGGATTTATTTAAGATTTATTTATTTATTTGAAAGTCAGAGTTACACACAGAGAGAAGGAGAGGCAGGGAAAGAGAGGTCTTCTATCTGCTGGTTCACTCCCCAAATGACTGCAGTGTCTGGAGCTGCGCTGATCTGAAGCCAGGAACCAGGAGCTTCTTCCAGGTCTCCCATATGGACGCAGGGGCCTAAGGACTTGGACCATCTTCCACTGCTTTCCCAGGCCACAGCAGAGAGCTAGATTGGAAGTGGAGCAGCCAGGACTCGGACCAGTGTGCATATGGGGTATCGGCACCACAGGTGGCTATGCCTTCTATGCCAAAGTGCCGGTCCCAGAAAACATGGATTTCTTTGCTTCACTATTATAGTCACTAAAGTCTAAGTATAAGTGTTAAGTTTATGGCCATAACCATTTTAATAGCTGCTTCTCCCCATTCCTAATACCAGGAACTGAACTGAGAATGTAAAATTTGCATACTAGGCTTATCTTCCAAAATAACTTTCAAAGTATATGGGCAGTACATATTAGGAATACATGCCTAAGAATATTGAAACTTCTGAATTCTTTCCTTATAACCACATCAAAGGTAATTCTTGAGGTCTTGAAAGACAAAAATATTCCTTGGAAAAACAAAAGAAAATTAGCAAAAATTAGTCCAAACACAAACACCACAAGAAAAACTGTATAACTATATGCCCATAAGTATATGTTAATAAATTTAGCAACAAAAAATATACAGTACTTCATGATGTGACTCATTAAAAATGAATTTAACTAGATGGTGGCGGAATTATGAATGCATGCACAATGGTTACAGTAAATGTGCAAGTGTAGCCTTTCTTTTAGACCAAGTATTAGGGAAGAAAATTGCATACTTGATGTCTGGTGGTTTCTAGAATGCTGTTTTTGTTTACGGGTTGGGCAAATGCCAGTGGTTTCAACAAAATAAGAATAGAAATCATACATTATTGTGAAGTTATTTTAAAACAACACATGCGGGGCAGGTCACATACTGTTTTGTGACTATTGGGCTTGGAAATGGAACCAGACTCTGATATTTTTGAAGAATTGAGGGTATAATTTTTATTTGGTATCTCCAGAACTGACATTATGAATACTTTTCCTGATGCATATTTATGGATAAATATCAGATCATTGGAATATTTGCTGTGAAGGATAATTAAGAACTGAATAGAGTTTTTCCAGATGTCAATGAAGGTAATTTATCTCAGTGATTCTAGACTGATGTTAAAATTTATAAATTTTTTTTCTCCTTTTGAATGTTTGGCTCCTGGTGTCACTCTGACTGAATTTACAGATTTCATTTGAACATCATAGACATAGCTCCTTAATTCATTTTAACATGGATAAGACCTTCTGTGTATTTGGAAATATGTGCACATTTCATTATTACAAGACTGAGATAAAGTAGTTATAGCCTGAGGAGAGGGATGAATCACAAAAAATATTTCCAAAATCATGGTCCTTTGGTTTCCAGTTCATGGTGTACAGTGGAAAGGACTGTTATATGGGGAAATCTGTGGATGAAAATTGGATAAAAGTTGTTTATAAGGCTAGGGTGTTCAGGCCCCCAGGAGTGGTTGGGAAACCATATGTTCCAAACAATGGGTTACTGACCTGTTTCTTGAGAATCCATTGCCTAAGTGTTTGATTTATTTTGTGAATAATTTGCTTACTGTAATCATTGCCTTCCAGTGCAGATATTTGAAGATTGAAATGCAACATGTAATTTTTATCTTTTGAAAGAATTTCCAAATGTGTGTGGTTACGACGTACTTCATCCCCCTCATTTTAAACTGTTTCTGAACTATTATGTTATCTTTTTCAACTCTTCCCTCAATACAGCATTTAAAATTTTTGTTTGTCATGGTTTGATTGCTCAATATGACCCCTATTTGTTCCATGTACTTCTTGGCTACATCATCCCTAGTCAATGGATTGATATTTTTTTCCCATCTGCTGCCTGCTCGGATCTTCTTGGCATATGAGCACTCAAGGCGGCGAAGGGCAATGCTGTGCCACCTGACTGGTTCAGGCCAGGCCAGAGAGCCTAGGCTTTCATTTATTACAGCCTGTACCCCCAAACCACCAGCATGATTATTCTAAACTAAAAATCTGATTAAAACATTGCTGTTGTAAAAATCCTTCAGAAATCCTTTCCATAGGGTATAAAAAATTCATGATCTTCTGTTGCTCTGGACAAATCTCTAGTGGTCTAAAAAACTGGCTTTGAGGGCTCTGAGCTGCCACGACTGCCCCATAGGAAACCGGGTTGACTGCAACTGTGTTCCAGTCTCTACCATGGTGATAACAGAACTCTTCTGTCGCTGGGGTTGCTTTCAGGGAACCAGAGCCACAGGAGGTTCATTGGCCCTGACATATGGGGTTCTTCATTTGACCCCAGGGTTCTCCCCTCCTTTTTATTTATTTATTTATTTTTTATTTTTTGACAGGCAGAGTGGACAGTGAGAGAGAGAGAGACAGAGAGAAAGGTTTTCCTTTGCCATTGGTTCACCCTCCAATGGCCTCCACGGCCAGCGCGCTGCGGCCGGCGCACTGCGCTGATCTGAAGCCAGGAGCCAGGTGCTTTTCCTGGTCTCCCATGGGGTGCAGGGCCCAAGCACTTAGGCCATCCTCCACTGCACTCCTTGGCCACAGCAGAGAGATGGCCTGGAAGAGGGGCAACCGGGACAGAATCCAGCGCCCCGACCGGGACTAGAATCCAGTGTGCTGGTGCCGGTAGGTGGAGGATTAGCTTAGTGAGCCGCAGCACCGGCCCTCTCCCCTTCTTAAGGTGCACACAGGCTACCACGTTTGCTGAGTCTGGCTGGATTCAGGTTATCAGCCAGAATGCCTTTCCTGCAGCAATTCCTCCACTCTGACACTCACCCTTACTAGTAGGATCTGCTCATTCTTCTAGACACTTGTCTGCATGGTACATTCTCTCCTAGGGAGACTATAATTCCTGCTCAGAATTTGCCTTTCCTACAGGACTCAGATCATCTAAACAGCAATTATAAATGTAGTTCAAGTTGCTTTCCCTAAGTTGCTCCTTAGTCACCACGAGAATCAATCAGTGGGTGCAAAATAGGGTATCTGTAGGCAGCTACTACCATAAGCGTCTGTGTAATTCCCAACACATTGCTTTAACAATGTCCATTGTCTTTTCTTCCACCAAGATGTAAACTTTTTGAGGAGGGGATCAGATGATGGCACAACAATAACTTTATTTAGAGATATTGAACATAAATACATTGATTTGTATTGATATAGTAAAGACCAGTGTGCTTATAAGGGAGAATTCAAGGTGTTGGGAAAGTACTTTGCTTCTGGGGCTGATTTTTCAAAGCACTTGTTTCCTAGTTCATTTTTCAGAACAAAGAAAAGAAATTAATTTGCATTCTCATTCTCAGTGGTCAGAATGTGCATGAAAGTTTAGTGTATTTGTTTTCACTCTTTTAGTCTGGATCTGCCCAGCAGCAATAAACATTGTCGTTCTTTTGGAAACAATACTTGCCTAACAATCTTCTATCTATCAGTCTTTGTTGCTTTGGCCATATTAGATACGGAAATGGGCAAAATTTGATTTACCAAATCTCTCATTAGCTAACAAACCTGTGCTTGATGAATATTTGATCATGAAAGATTGATGTGTTATGGTAGTGACTGTACAGTGATGCTGCCTAAAAAAATCAGCTTTGTTAATGTAATAGATGAGCAAACTGGGAAGTTAATATGTATGCACTATGTCCCTTTTATATTCATTTAAGAATGGTTTGTCAATAATCTTACCAAATATAAAAGTACAGTGCAGTATACAAAAAATCAGTTGATAGAAATCTAAATATGGCATAATTACAAATAAATGCTAAAATAAGTTTACATTTTTAAACATGTAGGTCAGGTAACATATGGAAAAGTATAAACAAATAGACATCATTACTTCATGGACTGTAATTATTTCCAGTCAATTAGATTATAAATTCCAGATTCTTTTTTATTTTACAACATAATATGTTGTATATAAATACCTGTTTTTCAGAAGGAAAACAGTGCACTATGGGTATTGACCTAAAGATGTAAGCATCTCTCTATAATTTGTGTGCTGTTTTCTGCTAGCCATATAATTTTGCTTTGATAAATAACACATGATATAGTTGGCCTTGCTGGTTGACCACCCCAGAGAAGATACTTAAAAGACTATAATATTTGCAAAGGAGTTGGGTCAGTGACCACAAGACAATGACTACTCCAAAGCAAATAAACATGCAGGAAGTCATTGGTGGTCACAGTTCATGGAAGTCAATCTACAGATGATAGGAAGTAGAGATTAACAATGAGTAGAGGGGGCCCCCAATCAGCTCTACAATAAGTGCTGCAGAAGGGAGAGAGTGCTTCATTTAGAAATTTTTTTGTTCTTTTTTGCAACAAGTCATTTTATGTAGTATTTAAAATGCTAATTTAAAATGTTAATTTAAAAATAGGATAATGCTTAAACTTTAGAATTGAAAGATAAAATTAGGTAACATAGGTGAATATCCAAAATATCTGTATCTACAGGAATCTAGTTCCCACACAGATCTCCTAATTACTATTGCTGTGAATAACAAGGTTATAAGAGACACTTTGAATTTTACAGCCAAACAAATACATGCAGTAACAAAGAAACTCTTGTCATCTAGATTTTGCATATGGCAACTGTTCCATTTTCTTGGTCTTCTTTATTTTTCTCTTTGGATTCTTCTATCTTTTCACTGAGAATTTTTTCCTAAGGTCACCTCTTCTTTTTAGAGTAAATTCATTTAAATCAGTGGCTATGATTATTTTGAAACTCCACCAAACTTGGTAAATGCTTGCATGCAACTCTAATTTTCAATATATATCCTCTGTGTTTTGGGCCATTTGAATGTTTTACACATTATGTTGTATTTGGCCAGACAGAATATGTTTCCTCTGGACTCCCATATCTTAAAGGCTACCTTCAAATGATGGCTCCTTGGAAATGATGATTGGTCATCTATTGATCTTTCTTTACTCTTTTTCTCTATTTTCATAATAGAGAATAGCATGTTTCTTAATATTGTCAATTTGGAGTAGTTTCAGTGCTTTCACCATACCACAGAGCTGCCATCTCAGGTCACCGATATGCTTTGCTTACAATTCTCTCCATAGTCTTTACTTGAAACTCATAGCTTGAATTTAACTTTCTTCAGAGTCTTCAGCATGTCATGCTCATGGCTGTAATACAGTAAATTACTTGATACCAGAAGTCAATTTTTTTCCACCTGAAATATTTGATGATAAATTTTTATTTAAAATGATGGAATAGAGTGGTCTACTTATAAAGAAAATGTAAGTCTCTCAAGCCTGTAGCTTCACATGCCAGATGTATATGTTATGAAATATAGCTTGTGGTAGTTAACCAGAGAATTTGGAAGAAAATCCTCACCAGAATTTGTTATTTTTTGATATTTTGGTGATAGTTATTCTAACAAGGGTGAGGCAAAACCTCATTTGTGGTTTTTATTTGCATTTCCCTGATGGCTAGTGATGCTGAGCATCTTTTCATGTTTATGTTGGCCATTTGTATTTCACCCTTTGAAAAATCCTATTCATGTTATTTGCCCATTTCTTAACTGGATTTGTTTTTGTTTTGTTCTTGTTGAGTTTCTTGAGCTCCTTATATATTTGAGACATTAATCCTTTATCAGCTGTATAGTTTGCAAATATTTTCTCCTATTCTATTGGTTGCCTCGTTGTTGAGTGTTTCCTTCATTGTGCAGAAATTTCTTAGCTTGATATAATCCAATTTGTCTGTTTTTTGCCTTTATTGTCTATGCTGCTGGGGTCATGTCCAGTAAGTCTTTGCCTATGCCAATGTCTTGCAGTGTTTCCCTTATGTTTTCCTCTAGTAATTTGATGGTTTCAGGTCTTATATTTAGATCCCTGGTTCTGTGAGTTGATTTTTATATAGGGTGTAAAGTAGGGGTCTTGTTTCATATTTCTGCATGCAGAGATCCAATTGTCCCAACACCATTTATTAAAGAGACTGTCCTTTCTTCATGGAGTGATTTTAGATCATTTGTCAAAGAAAATATAAAATTTCAAGAAAATTAATAATATAAATTGTCACTCTTTGAGATTTATTAATTGAAAGTAGCAAATATACCTTTCCATTATCCATGTTAATGTATATGGTCAGGATAGTTTATTCAATAAAGAACAAATGCCCTCATATGCACCACATTATTGTATTCATCAACCTTATAGAAAACCCACTTACAAGCCATCACTTTTTATGTGATCTCCAAAAGAATTAAAGGAGATACTAATAATCAACCATGAGCATGTAATATCTGCTGTGCCTTAAATATGTGATACAAAAACTTCATAGGCTTCAACAGAAGAAATGTGGGTTTCCTAATACTTAAAGGCTTATAAAGAGGAGATGAGGTAGGACAAACAAGGAGAGCTTATATAAATACATAGAATTGGTCAACAGAAGCATTGTCAAAGTGGCAATGAATACAGTGATGAAGGAAACAAGCACAAGGCTAATTCTATCCTTGGAAATACATGTATAACCAACAAAAGGCAGAATTTGCCTAAAAAACAAAAATGGCAAGAAGCAAAGCAAGCAAAAAAATTAGAGCTGATTAGGAACCTATTAAATAAAGTTTTTTGCAATATTCAGTCACTGAATTATCCTTTAAGTAAATTCATGAGAAAATTGGAGACAAAAAATTAGGAGGTAGGAAGGTAGGGAAATTAAAGTCAGCTGACTTTCAGCAATCAAAGGAGTAGTTAAGATGTTTGTAAATTTCTGTCCTTTAGGAGAGAATGATCCAACATGGGAAGTGAGATACACAGCAAACCCATAGAATGGCAGATGTCCTAAACAGCACTCTGGCCTCAGAATCAGCCCTTAAGGCATGCGGATCCGGCTGAAAAGCCCATGAGAGTATTTCAGGCATGGAAAGCCAAGACACTATGGGGGAAAAAAAAAACAAAACAAAAAAACAAAAAAACAACAACAACAAAAACAAAACAAAACAAAAAAAACTCCGCGAGTGAGATCCCAGTGGAAAGAATGGGTCATCAAAGAAGGAGGTACCTTTCTCTGAAGGGAGGAGAGAACTTCCACCTTGACCATGGCCTTGTCTAAATATGATCAGAGTCAGTGAACTCAGGGGGCTTCCATAGCCTTGGCAACTCATGACAAGAGCCTAGAGTGATTACTGAGGCCATAAACAAGAGTGTCAATTTGTTAAGTCAACAATAGGAGTCACTGTGCACTTACTCCTCATGTAGGATCTCTGTCCTTAGTGTGTTGTCCAATGTGAAGTAATGCTATAACTAGTACTCAAACAGTATTTTTCACTTTATGTTTCTGTGTGGGAGCAAACTGTTGAAATCTTTACTTAATGTATGCTAAACTGATCTTCTGTATATAAAGAGAATCGAAAATGAATCATGATGTGAATGGAAGGGGAGAGGGAGTGGGATAGGGGAGGGTTGTGGGTGGGAGGGACGTTATGGGGGTGGAGCCATTGTAATCCATAAGCTGTACTTTGGAAATTTATATTCATTAAATAAAAGTTAAAAAAAAAAAGAATGTCCAGAATGAAGGCCAATCCCGCATGGCCTGACCTGAGTAGCTGTTCTAGCAGCAAAAAGACTGCAAGTAAGACAAAGCAAGGGCTTACCCAGACAGCATTTAAAATAGTGTTTAACAGGACTTTATACTTCATGTGTCTGTGTGGGTGCAAACTGCTGAAATCTTTACTTAGTATGTACTAGGTTGATCTTCTGTATATAAAGATAATTAAAAATGAATCTTAATGAAGAATGGGATGGGAGAGGGAGTAGGAGATGGGATGGTTTGCGTTGAGAGGAAGGTTATGGGGGGAAAAACCGCTATCATCCAAAAGTTGTACTTTCAGATCTGGCTGAAAAGCCCATGAGAGTATTTCAGGCATGGAAAGCCAAGACACTCTGGCAAAAGATCTCTGTGAGTGAGATCCCAGTGGAAAGAACAGGTCTTCAAAGAAGGAGGTACCTTTCTCTGAAGGGAGGAGAGAACCTCCACTTTGACTATGACCTTGTCTAAACAAGATAAGAGTCGGAGAACTCAAGGGGCTTCCATAGCCTTGGAAACTCATGACTGGAGCATAGGGAGATTACTGATGCCATAGACAGGAGTGTCAATTGGTAAAGTCAACAACAGGAGTCACTGTGCACTTACTCCTCATGTAGGATCTCTGTCCTTAATGTGTTGTGCATTGAGATTTAATGCTATAACGAGTACTCAAATAATATATTTCACTTTGTGTTTCTATGGGGGTGCAAACTGTTGAAATCTTTACTTAATGCATACTAAACTGATCCTCTGTAAAAAAAAAAAAAAAAAAAAAAAAAAAAAGAAAAGAAAAGAAACTATCAACTCCCAACTTGACTCTCACTGGGATTAAACATGACAATAGGTCTGATCTGATTTCATCATCATTAAAAAAAATCATCTATTATTTTTCACTTTATGTTTCTGTGTGGGAGCAAACTGTTGAAATCCTTACTTAATGTATACTAAGCTGATCTTCTGTATATTAAGATAATCGAAAATGAATCTTGATGTGAATGGAAGAGGAGAGGGAATGGGAAAGGGGAGGGTTGCCGGTGGGAGGGACGTTATGGGGGGGAAGCCATTGTAATCCATAAGCTGTACTTTGGAAATTTATATTCATTAAATAAAAGTTAAAAAAATAAAAAGTTGTACTTTCAAAATTTATACTTATTAAATAAAAAAAGAAAAAAAAGACTAAAAAAAATTTCTGTCCTTTATATTTACAATACAGATATTTCTAGGTCATTGATCATATAAGAATAAGATTTAATATATTATTATTGTAATGCAAAATTATATGACCTGGCGATGTCATTTTGAAAGCATATATAGTGAGTTGACATTAGATTGTGTTCAGTATCATCGGAAACTTTGTTCTATAAAGTCAATTTAACTTTTTATACTGACCCAAATATGTAGAAATGATGTTTCATTTGGGTTGAACTTGCTGCATAACAGGCCTTACATTTTCTTGGCTTTGCAAAGATTCATAAGTGAGATCTCTAGCAGCCAGAGTCTCACTTTGTCCCCTAGGTTTCCTTATGCCTGGAAGTTGCTGGTTGATTTAAGACCTGAAGTTAGTCCATGAGAGCCAACCCCAGCTTGTTAATAGTCAGGGGCCATGATTTACCATCTGACCTTTGTCTCCCCTAGGGCCTAACATGTCTTGGTTTCCCAGACTTTTTGTGATTCAAACCAGACAACTTGGGTATGATCGTTTGACTCAGAAAATGGCTTAATTAACACAAAAGTACAGTCAAATTGGTCAATGTTGCTTTTCTGAGTGTTTTCAACACGTCAAATTCATCTTATATGTGCTTCTTACAGTTTGAGCTTGGAGCAAATATAGTTCTCCATTATTGATTGGCCTCCATATTTTTTACTTAGGCAAAACCCCTTTGGCACCATCTTTCATTTCTCCTTCTGAAGAAAGGTTGAAATGAGATGTAAGATTTCTGGTTACATCCTCCTGGATGCCTTCTTATTGTGAAAGAATAAATGTTATCATATAGCTTCTCTATTATCCTTTTTCTGGTTTCTTATCCTTTGATATCATTGCCCTCCCACTTTGGTTGCTAGTTCATCAGCAAGATTACTCCTTAAATTCATGTTTACCCTATGTGTCTACTCTATTAGTCAAGATTAATTGGTACAATGATGAACAAGACACACCCATTGATTTCAAGTAGTTTCCAATCTAATAAGGGAGAGAAAAGGGTAGGCATGGAATTACAGGTGTGTAAGTACCACAACTGTTGTAAATACAGGGCAGGAATACATATGCATGGCTAGGAGAGTAAGCACAAACTGAGGCCATCATTAGCTGTGAAAAGGTGAACTGAGCCAATCAAATTCCTTCCCTCAGGAATTTGACCAGGAATACAGAATTAAGCAGAAAGGGCATCATGAAGTCACAGAATATGTAAAAAAACAGATGTTAGTCAGCATGTGAAAAATTATAGATCAGTCATCACAAAAGAGAATAGGAAGCACCACAAGGGACTGTGCAGCTCCTCGTAAGAGGTATAACTGACAGATGGGCTACCTGCATGGTAGGGGGCATGAGAAAGAGCCTTACAGGGTTTATTGAAATTTACTAAGTCATACATCTTGGAATTGTAATTTTCGAAGTTATATGTATTCAGTTTTCAGGGTGAAGTAGGGGATAACAGCATGTAGCAGTTATTAGCAATTGTGTCTAGAATGATATGGCTATACAGCATAATCTTTGGCAAACTACTAGACCATTCTAACACTTATGTTCTCCTTTATAACCGCCAATCTAACAGTAAACCTTGTTGATAAAGCTTCAAGATATATATGAAATCTCACCACTTGTCATATATCCCTATACTCTTATCTGAGATAAGTTAGTAGTCTGCTAACTAGTCTCCTGTTTTGCGTCTTCATTTTCCCACAGTTTGTTATCAATAAAGTGGTCAAGGTAACTCTTCATAAGTTTGTGAAAAGTCATATCACTCCTCTAATGATTGTCCACATCAACAAGAATAAAATTAAAATTCTTTGTGGTGACTATACCGTACTCATACGCTGTTTTTTGTTTTTTGTTTTTTTTTTTTTTTTTTTACCTATTGGAATGTATCTCCTGTTACTCTTTTTCTCTCCAACATTCCATTCCTGGAAATCTATCCTTGCAGATACTTGCATGGCTTAAATAACCTACCGTTCCTTTGGGTTCTTTTGGAATTATCACCCTCTGAGTATCTGACTCTGACCATACTACTTAAAATTGCATCTCTGTGCTCCGTTCTCCCTTTATTGATTTTTTTTTCTTCATCAGAATCATTACCACTTGGCATCTCTTGCCTTTCATCTCTTTTTTTTTCTATTTTCTTCTGAATATAGCATAAGCACCAGGAATTTTTTTGGTCTTATTCCCCACTGTAATCCTAGTGCTTAGAATAGAGCAATGCCTGGCATATAGAAGGGATTCACTAAATAATTTTTGCGTGAGTATATGAGTCAGTAGACAAAGAGATACAAGAGAAAGATATGTAAAGCAGATGGCAAGTAAAAGCTTGATCATTGTATAAAGAGTTCTAAGAAATTTATAACTAGAAGATAAACAAACCAATATAAGACATAAGTGAAGTATATTATTCCTGTGGTCAGTTATTCTATACCATGTCAATTCTTTCTTCTTTCCTACAAAAGTGCTGGCTGATGTCATTTAGGGTCACCTGGATTCAACTAAGGAGCAGCACCTTCCCCTGCAGCTGGAGTGTTCTTGCCACATGGTCTTGGCCAAGGAGGCATAAGCGAAAGGGCTTCTGAAAAAGTGCTTTTTGCCTTTTGTACTTTACTTTCTTTTTATCTGATTAACAGGAGCTTTGTTGCTACCTTGTAAGCGTGGAAAGAGGTTTATGTTTCAAAGAGAAGGGGAATGCTCAAAACATCAGGGCAGGGCAGCCATAGTGTGAGGGCTGGACTGTTCATCTTTGGACATGTTTTTATATGAAAAAGAAACAGCAAGACTTTGTTATGGCAGTTTTATTTGAATTTTATGTTACAGAGAGTTCAATTTAACTGCTAACTGAAACAAATCTGAATGAATAATTATTTTATAAGATATAATTATTTATTTGAAAGGTAAAGTTACAGAGAGGCAGAGAGAGAGAGAGAGAGAGAGAGAGAGAGCTTCCAACCGCTGGTTTGCTCTCCAAATGGTTGGAAAAACTGGAGCTGGGCTGATCTGAAGCCAGGAGCTAGGAGCATCTTACGGGTCTCCCACATGAGTGTAGGGGCCCAAGGACTTGGGCCATCTTCTAGTGCTTTCCCAGGCCATAGCAGAGAGCTGGATTGGAAGTGGAGCAGCTGGGACTTGAACCGGTGCCTATATGGGATGCTGGTGCTGCAGGTGGCAACCTTACCCCCTACACCACAGTGCTGGCCCCTAAATAATTTCTTAAAGAACATAACTTGGGGACAGCATTGTGGCATAGAGGTTAGGACTCTGCCTACAGTGCTGGTATGTCATATGGGCACCAGTTTGTGTCCTGGCTGCTCCACTTCCGATCCAGATCTCTGCTGTGGCCATGGAAAGCAGTAGAAGATGGCCCAAGCTCTTGGGCCCCTGCACTTGGGTGGGAGACCTGGAGGTATCTCCTGGCTCCTGGCTTCGGATTGGCCCAGCTACAGCCATTGAGGGCATTTGGGGAATGAACCAGTGAATGGAAGACCTCTCTTTCCTGGTTTCTCCCTCTCTCTGCCTGCAAATCTGCCCTTCAAAAGAATAAATAAAATCTAAAAAAACAAAAAAAACAAAAAAAAAAACTACATGAGGAAAAAATATCTGACAAAATGTTATGCTACTTTAATATTGAGGAAAAAATTCAATGAAAGGAATAGAGCATAATCATTTTTTATGCATCACATTGAGAATAAAAGTAAAATAACCTAAGTTTAAGAACAAAGGCCTTGGGGGCCAGCACTGTGGCTCACTTGGTTAATCCTCCACTTGTGGCACTGGCATCCCATTTGGGCGCCCCATTCTAGTCCTGGTTGCTCCTCTTCCAGTCCAGCTCTCTGCTGTGGCCCGGAGTGCAGTGGAGGATGGCCCAAGTGCTTGGGCCCTGCACCTGCATGGGAGACCAGGAAGAGGCATCTGGCTCCTGGCTTTGGATTGGCGCAGCACTGGCCGTAGCAGCCATTAGGGGAATGAACCAACGGAAGGAAGACCTTTTTCTCTGTCTCTCTCTCTCTCACTGTCTATAAATCCACTTGTCAAATAAAAAACAAACAAACAAACAAAAAAACAAGAACAAAGGCCTCAACACCAGATGGCCTAGGCTTAGATTCTTGCTTTTCCATTTAAAAACCTGCTAACTCATGTAAGCACTTATCCTAGCAGCTAAGATGCTGGTTAAGATGCCCAGGTTGCATATCAGAGTGTTTGAGTTCAATGCCTGGCTTCACTCCTGACTTGGGCTTCCTGTTAATACAGATCCTGGGAGGCAACAGTGATACCTCAGGTGATTGGTTTCCCATGTTTCACATGGGAGATCTGAATTGAGTGCCTGGCTCCTGGCTGTGATTTGGTCCTGTTTAGGCTGAGGCAGGCATTTGGGAGAGAGGAACAGCAGATAGGAGCTATGTGTCTTCCTGTCACTCTGCTCTGTGAACAAACATACAGGGTATTCGTGTGAAAATTCCTTAACCATGTTGGGTCTCTATTAAATAAGTTAATATGACAGGTCCTTGCAAAGTTAATGGAAAATCCATATTACAAAAAATGCATGAATTTCAAATACCTTTTTCACCAAAAAAAGCTTACCTTTTAATTCAATTGTAATGATCTTTTTGAAGTAACTTAAATATCTAGAAAGTTCAGAATATAGTATTTTCAATTACTATTGATTAAAATCCTACTGTGGTAAGGGTTACAGATTACTGGATATTATCATGCATTTGTAGTAAATAGTAGCCATTTGGGAAAAGCTAGGTGGTCGAGCTGGTGCTAATCCTCTGCCTTGCGGCGCCGGCACACTGGGTTCTAGTTCTAGTCGGGGCGCCGGATTCTGTCCCGGTTGCCCCTCTTCCAGGCCAGCTCTCTTCTGTGGCCAGGGAGTGCAGTGGAGGATGGCTCAAGTGCTTGGGCCCTGCACCCCATGGGAGACCAGGAGAAGTACCTGGCTCCTGCCATCGGATCAGCGCAGTGCGCCGGCTGCAGCGCGCTGGCCGTGGTGGCCATTGGAGGGTGAACCAACGGCAAAAGGAAGACCTTTCTCTCTCTGTCTCTCTCTCTCTCTCACTGTCCACTCTGCCTGTCAAAAAAAAAAATTTAAAAAAAAGAAAAGTTAGGTGGTAGATTTTTAAAATAAAAAACAATGTACATATATAATGAATATAATCCCAATGAATACTCCCGTTCCTGGAAATGTATTCCCTAGAAGTAAAAGGTCCAATATATAAGAATATTTATACCAAGACAATTAGTTTGTATAAGTGTCTGAGACAGCTAGAAACAACTATCCCATGAGTAGAAATCAAAGGAATGCCCTATCGCTACAGGGGTTTTGAATAATTTGCATTATATTCTAATGATGCATTATTAGACAGCTATGAAGAAAGTCAATTTGATGTATGAAAGTTAATTTGGAGAAATATCTGCAATCTACTATTATATGGGTATAATAAAGATTCAGAAATACTGTCCAATATACATACATATCTTTGTAAACAATTATATGAACTGGAAGACTATGTAAGAAGGATTCAGCCCCAGTAGTTAACATTGGCTATCACTAACGGGGTATATTGTGATTCAATAGGGATGGGAGAGGAAGGCAAAAAGAAAACTCCATTTTAAAAAGATGATAATAATAGAATATAATGCCATGTATGTAAAACTCTACAGAGGCATGGGCTCAGACACATGGACTGAAACATGCAGGGCTGTTTCCAAAATGTTGCTGGTGGTTAACTCACAGAAATGGGGTTTTGGTTTATTTTGGCTTCTTCATTATACTTTAGTTTGTTTCTTGCTTTGTGAAAATTACTACATATTTCACATAATCATAAAAACAGTTTTGTCATTGCTAAATATTTTTAAAGAAAAGAGAATGGGAAGAACAGTAGTTGAGGCAGATTATGTAGTTTTGTTTTTGTCTTTTGATATGCTTAGCTCTAAAGAGAAGGTGAAGTGGGCTGGAAGCTAGAAACAAATAGAAGTTTGGTTAAAATGATAGTTAGCAGAGTAATGTTTATGTAGTGTGGGAGATCTTAAAGATTCAGACAGAGCAGACAACTGAGCGAGGAAAGTCCTGGGAAAGATGAGAGGATGGGATCCAGCTAAAACACTGAAGCCTAAAGCATTGGTAAGATAAAGGATAGGTCCTCTATCATAAGGGGGCAGGAGTGGTGGAGAGAGGAGGGGGAAGAGGAAGAAGAAGAGGAAGAGGAAGAAAAGAAAGCAAATGAAAGGGAAAGTTTTGGCGATACAAAGATGGGGAAGTTCCCAGCTAATCACTTGTATCTTCTCATGAAGTTTCAGGAGTCAGGGACTTTTGTGGGATGACTTAGAATGAAATTTGATGAGAAAATTAAATAGTCCTGGAAGAGAAAAGGAAAGGCAGATCACTTAAGAATACAGAATTAGGCGGAGAGGAACCCTGTGTGTGCCCTCGGTTTCCTGGCCCACTGTTTTTGTTTTCTGGAAACTGAGTATTGAGAAAAAGTGTTAGGATCTGCCCTGAGTGGTGAAAAAAGTGATTCCATATTGGATATGAGTTAAAGGAAGAATTCCTCCCTTGTGCAGAAATGTGTATGTGATATTTCCTATGTAACAAAAATTAGAAAATAACCAATGGAGGAGTTGATGTGTGAATCTGATTTCAGACTGGAAGTCAACAGACCCAGGTTATAGTTCCAGATCCATCTCAAGATATACACCATGAGGAAAATGATTTAGAGTTTTGGAGTATACTTCTGTTTCCTATTCCGGTGGCTGAACTAAATTTTATGAGTATGCTTCTAACTCAAACATTCTGCTAGCTATAAATGCTATATTGGGTAGGTTTTGCATGGCTGAAGACTTTTCCAGGTTGGTTTGCATGTCATCTCCTCAATAACTTTGTTGTTTAAGTTAACACTCTTGAAATATTCTATAGCACTCTCTTGTGTTCCTTTCCATGACTGAACTGATTACTATGACTATTTACTTATTTGCTTCTTGGTTTTTGGCTATGTAGCTGAAGGTAGGGACTATGCTTTTTCAAATATACCAATTTTGTGCCAGTGACTAGTGCAGTGTTTGACACATTGAAATGACTCAAAAATGATTAATAGTTGGATACAGATCCAACAGATACTAAAACAGGCAAGAATTCTGTGGAGCTATAGCAGTTATAAAAGGATTCATAAGCTGTCTTTGAAAGATCAGAAGGATGAGGTGAGAGGGAAAGAGATGATATTCCATGTGTAGAGCACAGTACAGGATGTGAGAGAGAAGGGCATGTGATATTTAGGAGAAGATGAGTAGACCTGCTAGACAGGACTGTGAGGTCGACAGATTTACCAAGATGGACAATGCAAAACTAAGGAGTTGGGTCCTTAAATGAAAGAAACCTGTGGGCACCACTGATAGTTCTTAAGAAATAGAAGTGATATGAAATACATGAAGTTTACATTCCTTAAATAAAATTTAAAAAAAGAAAAAAAATGGAAGTAGTATGACTGACAGAATGGAAGTTAATGACTCAGCAGGAAAAACTAAGCTACATATTTGTGATAAGATAATTCTTCTTATCTGGCTGATAACAAAGACATGAACCTAGGTGAGACACAGGGTGCCTGGAATGCCTAACTCAGACTTGTATTTTCCTTTCAGAAACTTTAAATTTACCTTTTTGAATTCCAAACAACATGAAATCTTCACTTTTAGGCCCTTGTAAATCCCTGGATATGTTATCTGTGCTAACACATTATTTGAATGATATTAAATTTTTCAAATTGTGTGTACTTTCCCTTATTCTCATGCGGCCTCCAGGGATCAACTTTCAACAGGGCCATGTGACTATAAGAATCTTACTCCTTCTAGTCTTCTAGTTTCCTCTTTATTCAGAAGCCACTTCTTCCTTATTTATTTATTTATTTTTTTAACTTTTATTTAATGAATATAAATTTCCAAAGTACAGCTTATGGATTACAATGGCTTCCACCCCATAACGTCCCTCCCACCCGCAACCCTCCCCTCATCTACTCCCTCTCCCCTTCCATTCATATCAAGATTCATTTTCGTTTCTCTTTATATACAGAAGATCAGTTTAGCATACATTAAGTAAAGATTTCAACAGTTTGCTCCAACACAGAAACATAAAGTGAAAAACACTGTTTGAGTACTAGTTATAGCATTACTTCACATTGGACAACACACTAAGGACAGAGATCCTACATGAGGAGTAAGTGCACAGTGACTCCTGTTGTTGACTTAACCAATTGACACTCTTGTTTATGGCATCAGTAATCACCCTAGGCTCTTGTCGTGAGCTGCCAAGGCTATGGGAGCCCCCTGAGTTCACTGACTCTGATCATATTTAGACAAGGCCATGGTCAAAGTGGAAGTTCTCTCCTCCCTTCAGAGAAAGGTACCTCCTTCTTTGATGACCCATTCTTTCCACTGGGATCTCACTCATGGAGATCTTTCATTTAGGTTTTTTTTTTTCCCCATAGTGTCTTGGCTTTCCATGCCTAAAATACTCTCGTGGGCATTTCAGCTGGATCCACATGCCTTAAGGGCTGATTATGAGGCCAGAGTGCTGTTAGGACATTTGCCATTCTATGGGTCTGCTGTGTATCTCACTTCCCATGTTGGATCATTCTCTCCCTTTTTGATTCTATCAGCTAGTATTTGCAGACACTATTCTTGTTTATATGATCCCTTTGGTTCTTAGTCCTATCATTATGATCAATTGTGAACAGAAATTGATCACTGGGACTAGTGAGATGGCATTGGTACATGCCACCTCGATGGGATTGAATTCGAATCCCCTGGTATGTTTCTAACTCTACCGTTTGAGGTAAGTCAGCTTGAGCATGTCCCGAATTGCACATCTCTTCCCTCTCTTATTCCCACTCTTATATTTAACAGCGATCACTTTTCAGTTAAGTTTCAGCACTTAAGAAGAATTGTGTATTGATTACAGTATTCAACCAAAAGTATTAAGTAGAACAAACAAACAAAAAATACTAAGAGGGATAACATATTAAGCTGCTCATCTCTCCCACTTCTTCCTTATTTAAGAACTTGTTTTCAAATGAAAATGAATGTGTCATTTGCAAGGCTTTTATACTAGCAGTTGTGGTTGTTTATGGCATAGGTTTTACACACCATGTAATGGAAGGAGGGGCTGCCTCCACGTGCATGTCCCCGTGGTCCTCGGACTTCTGTTTGCTATTCCCAACACCTGCCACAGTAGTTTTGCTTATATAGTTTTTCAGTCATAACTAGGGTACTTTGGGGAGAAAAAGGGGTCATTGTTAATACATACCCTGGAATAATAGGTGTAAACTGATACTATACTGAGTATCTTGGGACATTTAGTCAACCTACTGACATTATACTTCCCCCCCTATATTTTATTGGAATCATATCTATTTTCTTAGTTTCTTATTGATGCTAGAAGAAACTGCCACAAATTTATTCTCTCATACTTATGGTGATTAGAAGTATGAAATGGGCCTTCTAGGGTTGAAATCAAGATATGGCAGGTGTGGTTTCTTCTGGAAGCTCTAGGGAAGACTCTGTGTCCTTGCTTTTGTCAGTTCCTAGCTGCTCACAGACCCCTGTGACACCGTCTATTCATTCCCTGCTTATGTTGTCATGTTTCCTTCTTCCTTTGATCTTCCTGCTTCCCTTTGGAAATGACTCTTGTGATCATATTTAGAGAATAGCAAGATAATCCAGGATAATCTATCTTGGTATTCTTACTTTATTCACACCTCTAAGATTCTTTTTGTCATTTAAGCCAACATGTGAAGGTTTCTGGGATTTGGGGGCCATTATTAAGCCTACCACACTTATCCTTCCAAGGGACATCTTCCAGGAAGTTGTGACATATTCCCTTCTGCAAATGACCTTTCCAAATGCTGGTTTCTGGTAGTAGCCACTTGTTGTCATCTTAGGGCTCTTAGGACTCCTCCTGCTGCCTTAGGGCTAGTTATGGCTCTGCTCCATTCCCTTAAGAATCACAGTGTAAAAATACAGTGTTGAATTTGATATGGATTCCTCCTGCAAAGGAGGAGTCAGATGGCTAGAGGTTTGCTGAATATTCATTTCTCTTAATCTCTCTCAGGAAAGAGAAGCTCAATTTTTAGCTTCATCTTTCATGGCTTCCCATTGCCTACAGATTAGAGTTCAAATTTTTACACTGGCCTATAGGTCAATATAATAATCTGCCCATGCCAGTCTCTGGCATTATCTCGCACTACACCCCACTCCTATGCCCAAGAAATACTGGACCATTTTATCTCCTCTAATTATTTCAAGGACTTTGTTTTTCTCCTATCTGCCTTCCTTCTGTCCCCTGCTCCCCGTAGATGTGTGTGAAGTGCATGTACAAACATACACACCTATCATCTGAACATTTCTTCATTCTTATGGATTCAGCTTAGAAGGCACTTACTTATACAAAACTTGCTTGGCCCTCCAATTAGTTTGGGTGTGCTTGGTACATATTACCATTGCAATCTGAATTTTTAAAAAATGTATATTTGTACAATCTTTTTTTTTTAACAAAAATTATTTATTTATTTGAAAGGTAGAGATACAAAGAGAGTTAGCGAGCGAGAGAGAAACAGAGAGAGATCTTCCATCTATTGGTTCACTCCCTAAATGGCTGCAACAGCTAGGGCTGGGCCAGGCTGAAGCCGGGAGCCCAGATCTTCCTATGCATCTCCCATGTGGTTGCAAGGGACTTGGACCATCTTCTCTTGCTTCCACAGGCACATTTGCAGGGAGTTGCATCAGTAATGGAGCAGCCGGGACTTGACCTGGTGCCTATGTGGGATGCCAACACTGCAAGCAGAGGCTTAACTTCTACACCAAGTATTGTGAAATATCAATTCCATGCCAAACTCATGGTTTTAGCTTTCTGTTTGGCTAGCATTGACTTCTCATTTATAGGAAATGGACAACTGATATTTCAGAATACTTTTTCATAAAGATAAGTTTTTTTTTAAACTTTTATTTAATGCATATAAATTTCCAAAGTACGACTTATGGATTACAATGGCTTCCCCCCCATACCATCCCTCCCACCCACAACCCTCCCCTTTCCCACTCCCTCTCCCCTTCCATTCACATCAAGATTCATTTTCGATTATCTTAATATACAGAAGATCAGCTTAGTATACATTAAGTATGGATTTCAACAGTTTGCTCCCACACAGAAACATAAAGTGAAAAATAATAGATGATTTTTTTAAATGATGATGAAATCAGAGCAGACCTATTGTCATGTTTAATCCCAGTGAGAGTCAAGTTGGGAATTGATAATTTCTTTTTCTTTCTTTTTTTTTTTTTTTTTTTTTTTTTTTTTTTTTTTTTTTACAGAGGATCAGTTTAGTATGCATTAAGTAAGGATTTCAACAGTTTGCACCCCCATAGAAACACAAAGTGAAATATATTGTTTGAGTACTCGTTATAGCATTAAATCTCAATGTACAGCACATTAAGGATAGAGATCCTACATGAGGAGTAAGTGCACAGTGACTCCTGTTGTTGACTTTACCAATTGACACTCCTGTCTATGGCATCAGTAATCTCCCTATGCTCCAGTCATGAGTTTCCAAGGCTATGGAAGCCCTCTGAGTTCTCCGACTCTTATCTTGTTTAGACAAGGTCATAGTCAAAGTGGAGGTTCTCTCCTCCCTTCAGAGAAAGGTACCTCCTTCTTTGATGACCTGTTCTTTCCACTGAGATCTCACTCGCAGAGATCTTTTGCCAGAGTGTCTTGGCTTTCCATGCCTGAAATACTCTCATGAGCTTTTCAGCCAGCTCCGAATGCCTTTAGGGCTGATTCTGAGGCCAGAGTGCTATTTAGGACATCTGCCATTCTATGAGTCTGCTGAGTATCTCACTTCCCATGTTGGATCACTCTCCCCTTTATTTACTCCATCAGTTAACGTTAGCAGGTACTAGACTTGTCTATGTGCTCCCTTTGACTCCCAGTCCCTTCACCATGACCAACTGTGAACTGAAACTGATCACCTGGAACAGTGAGATGGCATTGGTACATGCCACCTCGATGGGATTGAATTGGAATCCCCTGGTATGCTTCCAACTCCACCACTTGGGGCAAGTCAGCCTGAGCATGTCCCAAATTATACATCTCTTCCCTCTCCCATTCCCACCACCATGTTCAACAGGGATCACATTTCAGTTAATTTTCAACACTTAAGAATAACTGTGCATCAATTACAGATCTAAACCAGTCATATTAAGTAGAACAGATAAAAAAACTACTAAGAGGGATAATGTATTTAGTTGTTCATTAACAGTCAGGGCTATGCTGATCAAGCCACCATTTCCCATAGTGTCCACCTCACTCCAACAGGTTTCCCTCTTGGTGTTCAGTCAGTCGTCACCGATCAGGGAGAACATATGGTATTTGTCCCTTTGGGACTGGCTTATTTCACTCAGCATGATGTGTTCCAGATTCCTCCATTTTGTTGCAAATGACTGGATTTCGTTGTTTCTTACTGCGGTATAGTATTCTAAAGAGTACATATCCCATAATTTCTTTATCCAGTCTATCGTTGATGGGCATTTAGGTTGGTTCCAGGTCTTAGCTATTGTGAATTGAGCTGCAATAAACATTAGGGTGCAGACCTCTTTTTTGTTTGCCAATTTAAATTCCTTTGGGTAAATTCCAAGGAGTGGGATGGCTGGGTCGAACAGTAGGGTTATCTTCAGGTTTCTGAGGAATCTCCAGACTGACTTCCATAGTGGCTTGACCAGTTTGCATTCCCACCAACAGTGGGTTAGTGTCCCTTTTTCCCCACATCCTCGCCAGCATCTGTTGTTGGTAGATTTCTGCATGTGAGCCATTCTAACTGGGGTGAGGTGAAACCTCATTGTGGTTTTGATTTGCATTTCCCTGATTGCTAATGACCTTGAACATTTTTTCATGTGCCTGTTGGCCATTTGGATTGTACAATCTTAAATAGTTAATTTATCATCATTTATTTGTCCTTTTTTCTTTAGTTTCCCACTAAACCAGAAGCATGTCTAGGGACCTCTCTGTTTTGTTCACCTTGGCCCCTAACACAATCTTTTTTTTTTTTTTTTTTTTTTACAGGTAGAGTGGACAGTGAGAGAGAGAGAGACAAAGAGAAAGGTCTTCCTTTTCCGTTGGTTCACCCCCCGAATGGCCGCTGCGGCTGGCGCCGATCCAAAGCCAGAATCCAGGTGCTTCCTCCTGGTCTCCCATGCAGGTACAGGGCCCAAGGACCTGGGCCATCCTCCACTGCCTTCCTGGGCCATAGCAGAGAGCTGGACTGGAAGCGGAGCAACTGGGACAGAATCTGGCGCCTCGACCGGGACTAGAACCCGGGGTGCCGGCGCCGCAGGCGGAGGATGAGCCTATTGAGCTGTGGCACCGGCCCCTAACACAATCTTTGTGTGGGAGAAGGTGCTCAGTAAGGATACACTGATTTACTGCTGTATTATGAAGAGGACCTCATTTGAGCAATAATTCTTTCAAAATCTGCTTATTGACTTGACTTCAGGAGATGATATATACATACTCATTTATTGATATAAAGACCTTAGAAAAATATTATGTATTTTAAAATTCTGGGAAACTTTTTGCCATGTGTATTAACAAGCAACTTGCTCCTTCTTAGAGTACTCTTGTCATGTCCCTGAATCCAAGGAGGGTACAGTAACAAGGCAACACTAGGGTAGAAATAATGTAAAGAAATCAAACCATGATCTAGGCTTATCCTAGAATGGTTTGTATTTTTGTTCTCTGTAATCTGCTAATTCTTACCCACATAAATTTATAAAAACTTAGGTCTGAGTTCATGAAGGGACCTAACTGATCTCTTTAACTTACTGAAAAGCTATGCTTCCTCTGTTTGGGCTGTACCCATCTTACACTTCTACCGTGTTATATCTTCAAGAAAGGCAAGATATTTTTCTTTCTGGTATTTGTCTATCTTTTTCTGCTACTAATCGATTTCTTTTCATTTGTCCTCCCACATTACACCATGCCCAAAGAGTTTTCTATTTTATTATAAAATTTTATTCTGTCTCAGTGTTAAATACGTGTGCTTTTGCTCTAGTGGCTTAAACCAGGCATGTGCTGGTATCATATCTCTCTTTCTAGTAGATAGTTCTCTAAATATGGAAAACTATTCATTTTCAGCTTCACAGAGACTCTAACAAGGGTCTATTCTGCTTTCTGAACCTTTCTGGGTTGTAACAATGTGTGCCATATGGCCTCAACAAACACTCCTTTGCAATGCCTAATTTTTTTGCAGCCAGCTTTCCCTTTTGAATGTATGTACTCATGTGATTTTGCATATGCTTCTTTTATATAATGATCCAGATTCTTTGCTCTTCTGTTATATTCTTTCATCATTGCTTCAAGGTCTTTAGCTTAAGCAAAAGATGACAGTGTCATCTACATATTTGAGGTGTCTCTGGTCCTTGAGTCCTTGTCTTTATCTGTAGAAACCTTGAAAGTTTTCTCAAGGCAGGAGGTGAAGAGTCTTAGGGAGATACCACCTATTAATTCTACACTACAAACTGACCTTTACCACCCAATTTTCGAGTTAAATGTGACTGTATCATTTGTGAAGATATGTTTGGGGCACTTACCATGTGGATCTTCTATTGCTTCTTTGCAAGGCTCCCAACAAAGCATCAGTTTCCATTAAGTCAAAAGTCTTTTCAAGTCCCACAAAAGCCATACAAAATGACTTGTTTATTGTCTATTGTTCAGTCTGCTCTGCAGTTTGAAAGCAAATAAAAAATAATGCCCACTTTAACTACCCATACATGAAAGATTACATCAGTTGTTACATGTTGTTTATTGTCTACGAAAAAGGTGTCCTGCTAATTGAACTTCTGTGCCACAGATAATATTAATCAAATGATTAATTAAGATGCAGCAGTCTTGAATGAATAAATATTGTCTAAGGAAATGGCCACATTTTCAAACTGATTCAACCAACACTGGCACCCAAATCAAATGCATGCGTGAGAAAATAGAAAATAATAAATGGAAGTTATGTAAAATTTCAGGATGCATACATACCCACCAAATACAGGTACAACTCATATCCAGGGGTGCACAACCTCATCAGCAGCTGTGCTCAAAGATGCCTTTGCCAGATCATTTCCGCCTTTCTGTCTCCCTTCTAAGCACTGTCTTCTTTCTGTCCTCCTTGCTTTCCTCTCTTGATACAAGTTATTTATGAAATAGGACACTTCTTGGCAATCTCCATATGGTGGGATGAGAGGTGGAAGTGCTACAGAAAGAGGCATTATTTGTTATCTAAGGCTAAGTAACACATTATTCCTACAGCAACTTAAAACAACAGATATTTATGACCGCAGAGTTTGTGAGGGGTCAGGCATCTGAGTGCAGCTGGGCTGGAAGTCTGTGACTCACTTCTCATGGAAGTGGGGTGGGTACCTCATCTGAGGCTTGTTGAGGGCAGGGAAACAGAATTCATTGTGAAGTTCACTCACCTGTTTGTGGGTGGATTTCAGTGTTCCACCATATGGATCTCTGCACAGGGCTTTCTCATGATGTGACAGCTGATTTTCCCAGTGTGAGTAATGCAGGAGATGGAGAGAGCAAATCCAAAATGGAAGCCATGTTCTTTTTATAACCTAATCTCGTGCGTGACATCCTTTCTGTTCTGCTGCATTCTATTCAGCAAAACTAACTCAATCTGTCCTAACCACGCTCAAGGAGAGGTTGCACAAGGGCGTGGATATCAGGAGATGGGGATTATTTAGAGACATCTTAGAGGCTGCCTACTGCAACGTCCAAAGATTTCTTCTGCCACTTCTTTGTTCTTTTCCCTTAAAATGGAATTTAAATTTACTATATTTTCTGCAGTTAAATACAGAAGCAATCACAATGCCATTTTGACAAATTTGTAAATAGATTGTTGGGGAAGAATTCCTTTTTCTTCTAATCCATACTCTGCTTTATCTCTTTTTACTGAAATCCTGCTTCTCCATCAGTTTGGCTCATCTGATACACTTTTGCTCTTTGCCAGCTTACTCCTGGTGTCTAGCACAGTGTCTTGTGTCCAAATTAATATTTGTTGAACAAATGAAAGATGCTGGCACCATCAAAAATTACTGGTTACTTCTCTAGACATGAACTCTCCTTTCTGTCTGTCTCTGGATTTTGAGAAGCAGTAGGTTAAACACTTAACCTCTGGAGACAGAAACCCTACCTTCACCCTATACCTTTTTGTCTGTGGGGAAGCTCCTGAATCTTCCTGCGCTTCAATTTTTTCACCGTATTTGGTGATAGGGTCGCTCTGGGAGGCAGAATGAGAAAACACCTGTGAAGCTTATAAGGCTATTTGCATATAGCGGACACACTGATTACTCAACTATTTCTCATTACTTGGGTATTTCTTATCACTCATAGTATTCTCATTCCACTTCTCTGATAAAGTCTTGCATTATTGTTGTTTACATGCTTATTTTATCCCAACAAGCAGAATATGTCAGAACACTGAACAATGAAATCACTCATCTGCCTCCTTTTTCTACACTGTGATTTCCTTATAATGGATCATGTCTGATTTGTTTTAACATCGGCTGTATGATGGACACACAACTACTTTTTAACATGCATTTGCTTGACCTTGGACTAGGTATGAATAGGATTGGTGGCATGCCTTTTTTTTAATATCCCTTATAGCTCCAATAGTATATGTCTTTTGTATAGACGCTTAATATTTTTTAGAAAAATTGAACTAAGTGCCTTATTCCTTTACCTCTTCCTAACCCTAACTTTTGCTCTTGTACTTGTAGTGAACTAATATAGCAAATTCAAACCTTCTGCCATATATTATTTTAAGTTGCCATGAATATTTTTTAGACTAACATGGGGCTTGCTTAAATAAATGAAACTGACTCACCATACATATCTTTGGTTTCAAATTCTTGTTTGCTTTGAATCATTAACTAGCCTGCAGCCTCAGGGACACATGATTAAAATTATTTCTTTTTTATTAACCCGAATTCCATAATTATAGCTCTTCTTAGCACAGGTGATAATAGTTGACTATTAAAGGATATGATAATAAACTATGGAAATGCTCCTCTAACCCAACACAAACAACTCTGAAGATGTATGGTATATTAATACTTTTCACAAGGGGATTGTCTGAATTAGTTTTTTTCCATGCAAAAAAAAAAATGCCAAACCTGTACTTGGAGAATGAGAACCTCCGAGGGCTGGTTCATGATACTGAATTTTATTATGCATATAACAAAATAAAAATTTAGGGAATTAAAAGATATAACCAAGAAAAAAAACCAGAACATATCGAACTATTTATTTTTAATGTTTTAAAATAAAAAGAAAAAATGATGGCTAAATAAAAACTGAGTATTCACTTTATTATAACAAAGTACACAAGCTAAAGAGCTTGGTTAGATGCTGCATTTAGAAATTGTTTAGAAGTTGAATTCATTACAATATTTAATAGTTCAGTGTTGTTTCAGAAGAGACTTCCAATGAAAATTCAAAAAGGACATGCCTAGGTGTTCAAGAAAATGTGGGACCACATTTTAAAATAAGTTCTTTTACAAAAATGTAAAGTATACATTTCCCATTTGGAGTCAGAATCTACCAGCTGTCTTGTAAGTTTTATGATTATAGCACAAAGAAAGCTAGAAATGAATAAAGTAGCATGATTCAGTTTCTATCAGATATCTCAAAGATTTCCATTTGATGTTTGTATTAGGGACATAGGTTATATTTGATTGTTGTGAGCATGTGTAGACTAACAATTACATTTTTAAATAATGCAGTTATATATTAAGGTGTGACAAATGGTACAATTATGCCTACTTCTTAGCACTAGGAAAACCACATCCTTAACTTTTGTAATTTATACAAAGAGCACCCTGAAATTCTCCCATCAGAGTCATTCCAAGACTATTTCAAGTCAGTATAGCGAGTATCATCCAAGAGTATTTAGATATCCTCGAGTCGGCTGACACAACTTGAATCGCAAAGCAGCTGAAGAAAAGAACGGTGCTTGAAGCATTACAAAGAAACGTGGATATAGGAGATTGCTGCTAAATAAAACTTATAATAAACCAATAACCAATATAGAAAGTTAAGAGAAAGAGAAAAATATTTAAGTGAAGCTCTTGCAGTTGGGTTGCTCAAATGAGAAAAGTGTGTTTAGAATCTTTTTCTCAGCAGATTAGAAAATGCTGTTCCTTCCTACTGCCTCTTCAAGCCTTGATTGTGGTTCCACACGTTTTTCCTACATGTTAGACCCTATTTCCTTAGGCATCCTTGCAGACTTAGGTGAGAAATTATGGGAATGTAGCAACTTATCCCACAACAGTAGCACTACAGAGAAATTAAAATCCTTGTCCTCTGAAAAGGATGCATTGTAAATGATTACACTGGAAATTTTTAACTGTGTGACAGTCAGGATTGAGGCAGCCTTCCTTTGCTTTCCTTCAAGTTGAGCTTGACCAGCTAAGGCTTCCTTTGCCTCATGACACTCATGGGGGAGAGGGTCAGAAATGATACAATGATGGTTTTAAAAAAAAGAAATATTTTTCATTCTCAAAAGAGAATGTTGAAACTTCTGTTGTTTCAGGGAATAAGGATGGTAGTGGATTTTTAAGTACTTTTAATCAGTACTTGTTGACCATGTGTAATTGGGTTGAATCGCTATTACAAGCTGTTGTTATTTGTTAATTATTTTAAATGTAATGATACTAAATATAATCAAAATGATACTTAAGAATTATAGGGGTGGGCAGTTGGTATAGTGGTTAGGACACCACTTGGGAAGCCCACTCCCTATATTGGAATGCTTGGGCTCATGTCAAGCTCCACTTTCAATTCCTGCTTCTTGATAATGTGCATGCTGAGAGGCAGCAGGTGATTCAAGTACATGGGTCTCTGCCACCCAAATGGGTGACCCAGTGAGTTCCAGGCTCTTGGCTTCAGCTTGGCTCAGCCCTGGTTGTTGTTTAGGGAGTGAATCAGCAGATGGGACATATCTCTCTATCTCTATTACTCAGAAACAAAATTAATAAAAAATATGATAGTGGCTCTTAGTTTGTTTTGTTCTGTATTATTTATAGCTTGAATTTAATTTTTGAGTGTAAGATACCAGTATTTGGATTATCTTGAACATGTACAATCAGAAAGTATGATTTTTTTGAAGACAAATAGTTTTTATTCAAGTTCCAAGCCTCTACTACAAATGTTAAGAAACACAAAAGCTGTCAGGAATCACACATTTTTTTAAAATATTTTTTTTAAAAATATTTATTTATTTGAAATTCAAAGAGAGAGAGAGGGGGAGAAATAGAGATCTTCCATCCATTAGAAATAGAGATCTTCCATTCCCAAATGGCCGCAATGGGCCAGACTGAAGCCAGGAGCCAGGAGCTTCATCCAGGTCTTCCTCGTGGGTGTAGGGGCCTAAGCACTTGGGCCATCCGTCACTGTGTTCCCTGACCATTAGTGGGGAACTAGATCAGAAGTGGAGCAGCAAGGACTCGAACTGGTACCCATATGGGATGTTGGCATTGCTGCTGGTGGCTTAATCTGTTATGCTATAATGCCAGCCCCAGGAATCACAAGTTTACAGTTTCATTAATAATCTTTTCTACTAGCTGATGTTAAGTTCTAGGCACTAGATTTTGCTTTGCTTATATTTGGCTTTTAACTAAAATCTGAGAACAAGATAGTGTAGAAACATCAGTTTCTTCTGAGTCTTGTTTCAGTTATTGTAGAAATGGCAACTTTTCCTTTAAAATATCATGTATCAGATATTTTAAGTATGAAGATAGATCAAACTATTCAAGAAGGAATGAATTGAACTCATCTAAGATTTCACCCCGTGGGCCCAGAGTCGTGAATGACATACAGCCCCCTCCTGCCTGTGGTGGCTACTTGAACTTCATGTTTGAAACTTCTCCTTTTCATTTTTGCTGGCTCCCAGACATCACGGCAGAAAGGAAAGAACTTCACTTCTGAGTAATTTATAAAAAAAAAAAGAATTTTGATTTGTCCTCCAAAATATGGAATTTTCCAAGTTATTGGCTGAAGGTGAGGATCACAGCGACCTCCCTGCTAGGTCAAAGAGAGGGAAGTATCGGACAAGAGCAAGGGTTTGGAGCCATGGGCTTGGGTAACTTGTCATTAACCATGTGGAACTTAAGTGTTTTCATCAGTAAAATCAAACATCAGGATAATAATGCATATCCCATGGAGCTGCAGAGGGAGTAAATTAGGAGATATACGAATTTCTCTGCTCAAAAATACTAATTGATTTTAGTAGTTTTACTTCTACTGTTTTTTATACCTGTATGTGTATGTATGTAAGTAAATCTGTCCTTAAAGGCATGTATCAGTATATAGATATGAAAATACCTATAGAACATAAAGATCGATCATATATTACTGTTTCATCAATTTTTTTATTTAATACTTCATTATGACCATTTTCCTGCATCACTAAATATCTTTCAGAGTTGATTTTTTTTTACTGAATCATAATATTGTATAATATGGTTGACCTCTCATTTATTTATCCTCCCTCCATTAATGTCAGGCTGATTCTAGCATTTTTTGTTAGGATTACTGCATCAAGGCGATTTTCACGTGAATCTTCATATACTACTCTGATATCTTCCTTAAGGATTATCTACAGATTAGAATTATGGGATGGGAGGAAATGGACAATTTAAGGCTATAAGATCTATTGAACATTTGTCTCCAAGTGGCAAAAGTTGTATCAAGAGGGAATGAATTATAGCAGTTTATATTATCAACAGCAGAATATACCAGTGCTCACTTTCCTAAAATGTTCATGGACACAAGGAAGTTTAAATTAATCTAAAAATGTGATAGTGATAGTGAGGGGAAGTATAATGTTTTAAGTGAGAAAGGTAGTATCCTGTTACTGAGGCTAGTACATATGAAAGGTATTTGTTTGTATACATTTTTTGAATTCATTTTTAGTTTGGAAAAGATGTTTAATTTTTTTTATCATATTTAGATGCTTTTTTCTGTTACATCTTTAGATTTGTAGGAGAATATAGACACTGACTTACTAAATATTTGTTTTATCCTTTAAGAGTTTTCTTTCCTTTTATTTTTCTTAAATGTTAATTTTTTGTTTGTGTGACTAGTTTGTCTATTTAAACTGTAGAGCAGTAGCCATAATCTAGTTCTTTAAGGGTCCTGCACAGTTGGGTTCTCATGAAATAGAGATTTTACTTATCAAATTTCAGTTTCATTCTCTGAATATTCAAATACATTTGTTAACTGCATTTAGAGGAGAAAGTGAGCCTGCGAACGGAGGATGAGAAATCTGGAAATACAGTTCTAATCTTTGGAAATGTAAAATCATGTTTTCAAGATCAGGGGTCCACTGATTCTAAATCGAGGCCAGTCACAGTCACCAGGGAGATGAAAAACTACCACAGGGCCTGCCTCGCATCATCTAAGAATATAGAGTAGGGCTGAGCTACTCATCCTGGTCCCAAAGCTTCTCAGGTGATTCCAATGGACAAGGAGACGGTAATGAGACGCAGGTTCAAATCCAGAATCTGCTGCTACTCAGCTGCGGTGTCTCCCATAAAGCACCTAAACGCCCTGGCTTTCAGAGAGGTAAGGTGAGGGGAGTGAGCTATGGCACTCGAAGTTCTCTGTACCTGTTCTATAATAAGCCCTTGCTGCTTCTTCTATGCACGAATGTCCCCAGCCTGGTGGTATTGGGAAGAAATGTTAACATCGCAGGTACACGTTGATGTATTTGATAGAGCATATATGTGTGGTTTATATACAGAATATATCATTTGAAATTAAAATAGAGGAAGTTTTAAGTGATTTCACTTCAGGGTCCTTGCTAAAGGCCGGGTAACGCTGCCAGTTCTTCTGTGAGAATTACAGATTAGCAAAGTGAGAATTGTAGCAGTTTGGCTGTAAAGATATTAAAAAGTCTAGTAAGTTTAAGTTATTTTCACTCCAGGAAAACTATAATCATTTGAAAGATCGAAGAGCAAGAGTGAAATTTAAAATAGGATTTTATATTCACAAAGCACTGTGTTTCTGGTGAAGAGACATTGATGATTGTTTTCCTGCATTTTAACTTAACTTAGTTACCGGCTGATATCTTGGTATTGAAAGCAATTTGCAGACATTCTTATGAATGTTTTAAATCTATAAGATTTTAAAAATTCATTTGATGAATATTTTTGTTATTGTAAGGGAATCATGGCATTTCATATTCCAAGTAACTTTTCCTTTATTGAAATCAAATGTGTTACTGGACATAAATGTTGACATGTCACTGAGCACTTCTTCAGCTTAGCTCTATCTGAGCAAATACAACTATTTTTGATTAATCCTTTGTGTAGAAATTCTTGAACTGAGTTTGCTGACCTAACAATACACCATTTCAAAGTAGAAACTTAAAGCAACATAGATGTTAAAAGTGTTCATATGTCTGAATTTATACATGCTGATGTGAATTTTCATGGCCTTATTGTTTAATCTTTGTAGATGTACATCATTATTAACTTTTTATGCAACAACTGTTCCTGTATTGAGTGCAAACAATGCAAGAGGTGGAAATACCACACGTGACAGGCACAGGTTTCTCGATCCAACTCTTAAAGGGGTGCTTGTGAGGAAAGTAGCATAAAAGATGGAAGAACCCAGATTTCTCATGAAATTTAAATTGTATATATTCATCAGCTAAAATTACTGCTTTTAGCTCCCCTGTCTTACCGGTGTATTTTCTAAACTAGGGCAAGTAAACTAAAATTCATAATTTATAAACAATCTGTGGGAAAATTGGTGAATTATTTACAACACTTTTGAAAAATGTGTTTGCATCTTATATAGAAATTAGCTACTCTGTTAATCACAGTGGTGCCACAAATATGCTGGAAATTAGGACTTGCAAAGTGAATTTGGAAAAAAATAGTCCTGTAACTCAATCTGCGATTGGAAAACCAAACTGATCCTGAATGGTCTATTTAAACAAATGCCAATTATTGAATAATTCTCTGACCTAAACAGAAAGTTATTGTATATGGAAGGAGTTTTTTTTTCCTTTAGAGTGCTTTATTCCAGATGCCCTTTTAAATTGTTTTTAATTCTCTGTGGGCAGTAGATAACTAAACCTACGGAATGTAGTAATGGCAAGGAGGAAGCAATCACGTTGGCCACTTCTAGCTCAGAGTCATGGAAAAGGCATCTGTTATATATGAATTGCAGACTATAAGGACTTTGACAGTTCATAGACCAGACCTAATTTATTAAACTAAGTTTCTAATATAAACAGTAATTTGTTTCAGGCACTGACACTGCAGGTCTGGATTATGTGAACCAAATATAAAGAACTGTATTTCCTTTTTGGAAAGTGTGTGCCTTTCCAGCACTGAAAGAAAATAATCTAATCTGTCATAATAGTAAATATGATGAACATGGCCCACCTTCCTGAGCAGGGGCTGATTCACACTCTCTGTTTTTAAAAAGTTTCAGAAGTTATTTTTAAAGTACTAAGGCCTAGTTTATGAACTTCATGGCACACCTGTGGATGATACTCCAAATGGTTGAGAAAATGGTAAGACTACTTTAAGAGGCTTAATCTGTTGTGCACTTCTAACCTGAGGTACCGTTTAAACTGTTGATAAATAGTCTCACTGAAAAATCAACTGAGTAGAAAAACAAGAAGATTCCATTACTCTGTGATTCTTACAATGCTTGATAGAATGAGAATTTTGATATTTACATATTAAAGTAGTTTGGACATGTGAAAAAGACCATGTGCTAAATATAGCTTTACCACAAGATTTTGGAAGGTATGTTTCAATCAGGTCAAATCACATGTGGCCACTTTTTTAAGTGTGTGTATTCTTTGTCGTTTATGAAAGTACTAGCATATATTCTCGCCTGTACCCAGTATAGCATTAATAAACTATTTATATTGCCAATCCCTATGTTAGGTAAAAATAATTTATCAATGCTTACTTTTTGTTAATTCTTTTGTTCAAAAGATGCATGTTAGGGTGATTATAGCTACAAGTAGCAAACTCATCTTAAACTGTGGCTAAAACATAAAGGGCATTAGCAGAGTGGATGGAGGCACTTCCATGACAGTTAGTTCAATGGCTCAGTGGTAAGTTCAGTGAAATCAACACTGTTAACCACATTACTAGGTGATTTTTCAGTTATATATTCCTCTGTAAGGAAAAATATAACTTCCCTGAGATCTCAGTCAAATGCATCAAATGTCCGCTTATGACTCATTGCTCAGCAGTGAGGGCAAGAGCCTATATCAAGTATTTTAGGAGGATGGATCCTGATGGGCTTAAACTAATGAATGTGGCACCCTACATGAGGAATGATAGGATTTCTGATACTCAAGCAAAATCAGGGTATGGGTTACAAGAAAGAATGAGGAAATAGCCACCAGGTAGACAACCAGCAGTATTTGTCAAAGATAGGAATAAAAATAGTATTAACTTATTGATAATACCTGAACAATAAATAGATGTTAGGTAAATTGGAAGATCTATACATTATTTTATTGCCCACATACATTTAGGAATAATTGCTTTATTTTCTGACACATTTTATATAATAAAAATACTTGTAGAATAATCAGTATATAATAAATTAAGATCCACTAGTGGTGCTATGAGTGAACTGAAACATTTAGTTCACTTTGGTAGGACTATGCTAGATAGTCACAAACAGTTTTCTGAAGTCATGTTGTTGTCTATAATACTGAATTGACAGATTGGTTGCATTCAGTCAACAATCAATAGATTATTTCATGGAAAAACAATCTGAATGTTCCTCCTATCTAATCACTCACCTGTCACAAGTAATGTTACCTTAGTGTGGGGAAATGAGAGAAAGATGGGGGAGGAGGAGGAGTATGTTAGGAGAGGAGGCAGTAAATATAACAGAAGAGCAAGTTGTTGGATACAATGAGTCACTCAGTTCTTTATATGGAGTGGTAGGTATCTTTATTCCTTTTAACATAATTTATTTATTTTTTCTTTTTTAAAAAACTTGGCTCTCCAGCTCTGTAAGAGTCTTTTTTTTTTCTGCCAAGAGCCATTTGGATATATAAAACATCATTTGCAGGCAAACAAAGTTATGAGCTTAAACATCAACCTGCCACAGATTTATTAAATTTCAAGTCCTGCCTTCCATTGCCTTCACAGGGTTCAACCAAATGATTTGCAAGCCTTGTATGGCCCACTGGCCTGAAGTTCCCAACCTCATGTTGAACTCAATATACTACATAGCCTTAAGAATATGTCTTCTTAGCATAGAAATTTTCCTTATGGATAATGACGGGGACCTATTTGAAGGAATCATTTGCTGTCACATCTTAACAGTCATAAAGTAGCTTCACAAAATCTTCAATTAGTAGAGGTTGACATCACACTAGAACTGCAAGGAACAGTACTAATCTTAGGCATTTCTGTTAATAGCACAAAAACCAAGCCTGTGTAATCTTTAAACATATTTTAAAAGGAGTAATAAAGATTCAGAAATAAAAAAGCAAACACTTGTAATAACCAGAAACATGCTAATTCTTGGAATAGAGTGATAATACCATGGAGAATAACTGCAGCTCTTTCCCCAAATATACCCAGATAACACACAGGCTTTCTGCTAGCTGTGCAACTGTAGCGCACCTGGCGGTTGGTTTTGATGCTACCTGCAAATAGGCTGTTCTCATGAGGTATATTGTACAAAGCAAGGAGCCTGAAAAACATGCACACAACAAAATAAAACCCAACTTTACTTTATAACTTTAAGGTTTTGGGATTTCTATGTGCATGTTTACACACTGGCAATTATTTGAAGGTATATCAGTTATATGTATACATTTGTAGTTTTTTTTTTTTTTTTTTTTTTTTTTTTTTTTTTTTTTTTGGCAGGCAGAGTGGACAGTGAGAGAGACAGAAAGGTCTTCCTTTGCTGTTGGTTCACCCTCCAATGGCCGCCGCGGCCAGCTTGCTGCAGCCGGCGCACCGCGCTGATCCAAAGGCAGGAGCCAGGTACTTCTCCTGGTCTCCCAAGCACTTGGGCCATCCTCCACTGCACTCCCTGGCCACAGCAGAGAGCTGGCCTGGAAGAGGGGCAACCGGGACAGAATCTGGCGCCCCGACTGGGACTAGAACCCGGTGTGCCAGCGCTGCAAGGCGGAGGATTAGCCGAGTGAGCCACGGCGCTGGCCCCATTTGTAGTTCTTAAGACCAACATCTATTCGGACCATATTCGGTGCTGCTTATTCCTTTCAAATGTAACTTTTTAATGTTGGCTTTGGCTTGAAAACCTTTGACATCATCTATATTTAGAACTTTTAGCCTGGGGTTTGAATCAATCATATAAAGATGACTTCAATTACATCACTCTGTGCCCCTTCCCCCACTCCATTATTCTTCCTTTCAAAAAAGAAGAGATAATTTTTTAGGAATAGTGCATACCTGCAGTCATAATACAAAATTCTTGTCCTGTAATGCCCTGAATTCTATTCATTCATACTTTTTTGTGATGCATTTCTGATTCATTTACATTGCCATTGAACCAGACAATGTAATTCAGTTTCCTCATCTGTAACAGTAAAAGTCTATATTTCTTAGAAAAGTAGATGTCTGTTTATTGGCTGATTATTTTTGTTTTGTATGATATAACTAGAATCCCTCAAGAATTTAAGCACTATTTAATTTGAAAAACAGATCAAACTCTCATGTGCTGTTTCACTACCTAAATGCTCATTATAATTGGGAACAGCCTTAAGCCAGGAACAAGGGTTCTTTCATGTAGATGGCAGGGAACCAAGGACTTGAGTCACTTGCTGCTTTCCAAGCACTTATTAGCAGAGAGTTAGAATGGAGAGTGTCCCTGGTCCTCAGACCCAGGCAATCTGATATGGGATGTGGGAATCCCAACCAGAACTTAAGGACTGGGCAAAAACTTACCCACCTGCCCTGATTTTTTTTTTTTTTTTTTTTTTTTTTTTTTTTTACAGGCAGAGTTAGACAGTGAGAGAGACAGAGAAAGGTCTTCTTCTGTTGGTTCACTCCCCAAATGGCTGGTGTGCTGCAACAATCCAAAGTCAGGAGCCAGGTGCTTCCTCCTGGTCTCCCATGTGGGTGCAGGGCCCAAGCACTTGGGCCATCCTCCATTGCACTGCTGGGCCACAGCAGAGAGCTGGACTGGAAGAGGAGCAACAGAGACAGAATCCAGTGCCCCAACCGGGACTATAACCCGGGGTGCCAGCGCCACAGGCGGAGGATTAGCCTAGTGAGCTGAGGAGTCAGCCCTGCCCTGGATTTTTAACACTTCAATGCAAGACTTTCAATGACAGATTCCTTCTTACTGACAAAGTTATATGGCCATTGAGTCTACAGAAGGACACACTAGTCTTGACTGTAAGTTGCTAATTAGAATTGCATATTTCAAATGTTGATTTTCTGAAAACAAATTGCCATCATATCTACTTAATGTGTTTAGCAATGAATTTGGTTAAAAATAAATTCTATAAATTGATTAGTTTTTCTTGTATCAGAATTCTGAGTCATTAAGCTTCAGCAATATGTCTAGTTTCGGTGTAAAACGTTAAATTGAGCACTTTTCACATTTGTGCATTGCTTTCTTCCTTTGAGAGAAGTAAAAGCAAAATGAGCTGATTCTTTTTAAAGGGTTATAAAAAACTGTCTTTTATAAGTTAAATAAGCCTTTAAAGGGTATTAGCTTTTGAAAAGAATGCATTTTAGTTTGATATTTATTTAAAAGAATTTTCACTTTTTAAAGTTATCTTGACAGGCAGAGTTAGACAGTGAGAGTGAGAGAGAGAAAGGTCTTCCTTCCGTTGGTCCACCCCCCAAATGGCTGCTACAGCCGGCGCACTGCACTGATCCGAAGCCAGGAACCAGGTGCTTCTTCCTGGTCTCCCATGTGGGTGCAGGAGCCCAAGCACTTGGGCCATCCTCCACTGCATTCCCAGGCCACAGCAGAGGGCTGGACTGGAAGAGGAGCAACCGGGACTAGAACCCGGGGTGCCAGCGCCACAGGTGGAGGATTAGCCAAGTGAGCCGTGGCGCCGGCCAAGAATTTTCATTTCTTAATTTTTAGAAATTATCTTTTTAGATGAGGGTATAAAAATAGAAGTGTATTTGTAAGCCTATGATTGTTTTTATTATATTTTATATAAAATTGGGATTTTTATTGCTCATTAGTTGATGCTTAGAACTTATGGTCAAAACACAATGCAACCTCTTGTGATTGTGTTCAACTGGGGGGATCTTTCTGGATTATAACATTAATTGTCAACTTTTTGATAGGGCATAGAAAGTAGGTAATCAGAAAGCTGATCAGTTATATATAAATGCTTTTGGGTCAATCATGTACATCAGAAGAAACTCAACTCCCACATTCTCAACTTGAAGAATGCATTTTTTTCAAATGGGATCTTTATTGAGGAGAATTAAATATGGCATATTAAATTTCTTTAAATGAAATACTGAGATATGGCCTCAATAAAATTGATTGGTTTTCTCCAGATTTTTACTTTGTTTATGCTTCAGTTGGGACAATTGATACATTTCTGATTAATTCTCACAATAAATTGTATTTTCCTTAAATCTATTGTCCATCTTTTAAAATTATTTTAATAGCTACATTTTTCTTACTGATAGTTAGCTTATCTTAATTGTGGGATTTGATGTGATGCCCTAACTGGCAGAGTTAATATCAAGCAATTGGCCCCAGCAGGATGCAAGGGAGTAGAAAACTGTTATTGGTTCACCACTGGAGGCTGTCATTTCCATCCTCAGTGGTGGAACACGGGCTCTGATGTGACTTTCTGGATCTCACATGGTCTTTACGGTCAACAGTCAGAGATGCTGAGTGCTTGATTTGGGTCCCTCAGAGAGGACACTTTTCTTTGTGTGTTTCCTTATAAACTTTTATCCTATCTGTTCTTACCTGTCTTGTGCATTTGGAACCCTGAGAGATGTATTTGGCTGATTTTTCACAATGAACCATTCCCTTCCATTTGCTCACCCTTCTTGAACTCTGGGAATGCTACAACAGGGGATGCACTGGGTGAATGTGGTTATGAAGACAAAAGTATTTTCGGATGATGAGATTGGTGAGATTTATTTCTTTGCATAAGATTAGATGTAGGAAGTAGATTGCATTTCTAGCTTTTAATGCTATTTCTAAGAGACATAGCTTATAAGATATTAAATTTATGTATGTGAAACCAGAATAGGAAGAATACAGAAAATGCAAGGAGTCTTCAGAAAGTTCATGGACAATGCATTGTATGAACAAAATATGCATGCATTTCAACAGATTTTTACACCACTATGAACTTATCTTTTAATTTCACTTTCCATCAACTCTTAGGAGTACCCTCATCTTGTCATTTATAAGTTAAAATTATTTTCTTTTAATTCTTCATGATCATGCACTTATTTTGAAAGTGTCTTTTTTATTTTTGACAGAGTGGACAGTGAGAGAGAGACAGAGAGAAAGGTCTTCCTTTGCCGTTGGTTCACCTCCCAATGGCCGTTGCAGTCGGTGCACCGAAGCCAGGAGCCAGGTGCTTCTCCTGGTCTCCCATGGGGTGCAGGGCCCAAGCACTTGGGCCATCCTCCACTGCCTTCCCGGGCCACAGCAGAGAGCTGGACTGAAGAGGAGCAACCGAGACAGAATCTGGTGCCCCAACCAGGACTAGAACACAGTGTGCTGGCGCCACAGGTGGATGATTAACCTATTGAGCCATGGTGCCGGCTGCAAGTGTCTTTTAAAAAGATTTATTGATTCATTGAGGGGCAGAATTACAGAGGTAGAGACAGAGAGAGAGGTCATCCATCCTTTGGTTCACTCCCCAAATGGCTGCAACAGCCAGGGCTGGATCAAGCCGAAGCCAGGAGCTTCTTCTGGGTCTCCCATGTGGGTGCAGGGGTCCAAGCACTTTGGCCATCTTCCTCTGCTTTCCCAGGTGCATTATCAGGGAGCTTGACTGGAAGTAGAATATCTGGAACTCGAGCAAGCATCCACATGTGATGCACAAGCCAGCCCCATGCAAATGTCTTTGAAATCTTTGAGAGCAACCTAGGTAGATATTATTTTCTGGAAAGAGGAGTGAGATAGGAATGTAAACTTCTGAAATGACAGGCCAGCGCCATGGCTCACTAGGCTAATCATCTGCCTGTGGCGCTGGCACCCCAGGTTCTAGTCCCGGTTGGGGCACTGGATTCTGTCCCGGTTGCTCCTCTTCCATCCAGCTCTCTGCTGTGGCCCAGCAGTGCAATGGAGGGTGGCCCAAGTGCTTGGGCCATGCAACTGCATGGGAGACCAGGAGGAAGCACCTGGTTCCTGGCTTCAGATCAGCGCAGTGCGCTGGCTGCAGCGGCCATTTGGGGGGTAAACCAATGGAAGGAAGACCTTTCTCTCTCTCCCCCTCTCTCCCCCTCTCTCCCCCTCTCTCCCCCTCTCTCCCCCTCTCTCCCCCTCTCTCCCCCTCTCTCCCCCTCTCTCCCCCTCTCTCCCCCTCTCTCCCCCTCTCTCCCCCTCTCTCCCCCTCTCTCCCCCTCTCTCCCCCTCTCTCCCCCTCTCTCCCCCTCTCTCCCCCTCTCTCCCCCTCTCTCCCCCTCTCTCCCCCTCTCTCCCCCTCTCTCCCCCTCACTAACTCTGCCTGCCAAACTTTTTTTTTAATTTTAATTTTATTTTTTTAAAAAAGTAATGACAATAAATAAAACTCTTCTTGCTTCAAATGAGAGGTAGTCTCCCAATGCTTTTTGTTGCTCCAAAGCATAGAAGAGTCTTAATTTTCTTTGCAGTAAACATAAGAAAAGAGGGAGAGAAAATATTTGCCCTATAATATAGATGGATCTTAAATCTTGTTCACTAATAACAAGTATTCCTGGATCTGAGGCAGAGTGCTACAGATACAACAGTGGTACAAAAGTTCGTACACATGGGGCTGATGCTGTGGTATAGCAGGTAGAGCTTTTGCCTTCAGTGTCAGCAACCCATATGACTGTGGGTCCAGTCCTGGCTGCTTCACTTCTGACCCAGCTCTCTGCTAATGTCTGGGAAGATAGTAGAAGATGGCTGTAGTCCAGAAGAAGCCCTGTGTGGGGAGCAACTGGGAGCAGCTCGGACTAGACTAAGTTACTGGAATTAAGACTTATTCTATGCATCTGCTCTCCCACAATATGGCACTGGGAGAGGAGGAAACAGCTTCTACACAGCTGCCTCCAGTTCAATCAATAAACTGTAGGACCTGCTCCTGATTGGAGGAGAGCAGCGTACTCGGCGTGTGGGTAGCAGAGTTGGAATTGGTGTAAGAGGACTATAAAGGAGGAGAGAGACAACATGCACCAGGAACATCTATCTGAAGGAACACCTGTGCAGCCCCCGAGAGAGCCGGCCGGTGGTGTGCCGCTCCCCCGCGGAAGTGGGGAAAGTGGCTAGGGGGGACCGCCCTTCCATGGAGGTGGAAGGGTAGGTAGCCAACCCCGGGAAGAACCAGCAGCAAACCCGGGGAGGGCCGAGCAGACAAAAGAACAGCGCAGGGTCCTGTGTCGTTCCTCCACGAAGAGGGGGAGCGACACCCTGGCTCCAGGCTTTGGATCAGTGCAGTGCTGACCATTGTGGCTATCTAGGGAGTGAACCAGTGGATGGAAGACACCTCTCTGTCTCTCTCTCTCTCTCTCTGCCTCTCTGCAACCCTGCCTTTCAAATAAATAACTCTTTTTATTCCATTTTCCCATAAGCATTTTTTAAAAGCTTCTACACATTAGCATCACTCATGATCCCAGCACTTAAGTTTCTAGGATACCTAATGTTTGGAGCTAGCAGATTCAAGCGCCCCTCAGGGTTGAGGCAGTTAAACTGAGTCAGGGGCATGGTGTATAGACTGTGGCCATCTGTAAGCACACCCTTTCTTGCTGGGTCTCAAAAACAGCCTTTTGCTGCCAAGTCAGAATGCAGGCCTGGTGTTACCAGATATTCTAGTTTTCAAGAGAAACCACAGGTTTGGATTTTCATGAAAAAAATTTTTTTTAACGTTTATTTAATGAATATAAATTTCCAAAGTACAGAATATTGATTACAATGGCTTCCCCCCCCCATAACGTCCCTCCAACCCACAACCCTCCCCTTATCCACTCCCTCTCAAAAATATTTTTAATGTAACTCCAATAAATTTTAAATGTTGGCTGCTGAATACAATTCTTAAAATTACCTATTAGTCAGATTGGAACAGGTGAATATTTCAGATATAGATGAAGTTTGGCTGCCAATTGTGCTAACTAGTAACCAATATTATTCTCTTAAAGATATATTTTTGCCCTTCTAGAGAAAGAAGTATGATCATGGACATATTCACTAAAGCAACCTAATAGCTTAGAAACACATGGTGATTTTTGTTCCTATACATAAAGGGGGGGAGGATTTTAAATTTTTAAATTTTATTTTTAAAATTTATTTTATTTGACACACACACACATACACATACACACACACATACAGAGCAAGAGAGGGAGGAGAGAGGACCCCAAACCTCTGGTTCATTCCCCAACTATCTATAATGGTTGGTGCTGGACCAGGCCAAGGCTTGGATCTAGGAACTCAATCCAGTGCTCCCATGTGGTGGCAGAGACCCAGATACTTGGACCATCACTTACTATTTCACAGAGTATGTACTAGCGGAAAACTCCAATATGGTAAGCAGGTGGCAATTACACCAAATATATGTCCCTAGACTGTTACTGCTCAAAGTAGCAGTGCTAGTTTTTTTTTCCATTATTATGGTATATACACATCCTTTTATTTCTACATTTCAGGTTATGTGCTTAATTTTTATATTTTGAAATGCCAGTGTTTTTGTGAGGATAATACCATTATTTTTGTATGGAGTCTAAAACACGAATCATTTTTAAAGTTTTTCATCTACGTTCACAAAAGGTGTAGGAAGGAGACATACAAACCTAGACATGGTGGAGTGGGAGAGAGATCTTTACCAACGTTTATTTTCCAAATACCTGTAATAGCTGGGCTGGGCCGGGCTGAGTCCAGGAGCCCGGAACATCTTCCAGGGCTCCCACGTGGGTCTCAGAGCCCAACACTTGATCCATTATTCTCTGCCTTCCAGGATACCTTGGCAGGAAGCTGGATCAGAAGTGGGGTAGCTGGGATTTGAATTGGCTCTCTGGTATGGGATGTAAGCATCTCAAGCCCCAGCATAACCCACAACAACACACACCTCAACATGAATCATTTTAAGGCATGCCTAGAATTAATTTTTTTAAAAAGATTCATTTATTTGGAAGGCAGAGTTAGAGGCAGAGTTAGAAGCAGAGAGATAGAGAGGTCTTCCATCCACTGGTTCACTTCTGAAATGGCCACAATGGCCAGAGTTGTGCCGATTCAAAGCAAGGAGCCAGGAGCTTCTTCCAGGTCTCCCAGGTGGGTGCAGGGGCCCAAGCTCCTGGGCCATCTTCTACCCCCTTCCCAGGCCATAGCAGAGAGCTTGATCAGAAGTGGAGCAGCTGGGACTTGAACTGGCACCCATATGGGATGCTGACACCGCAGGCGGTGGCTTTACCTGCTATGCCACAGAGCTGGCCCCTAGAATTTTTTCTATCAAATAATATCTAGAAAGTCTTTCTGTACTTCCGTGGCCCTCATAAGGAGGAAGAACTATGACAACCAAATTCTTTTGCAACACAAATTTACGTACATCTTCGACCTAAAAGACTATAAAGCAGTTGAAATACTGGGCTAGTGCTGTGGTGTAGTGGGTAAAGCCGCTGCCTGCAGTGTGGCATCCCAAATGGGCCCCAATTAGAGTCCCAACTGTTCCACTTCCGATCTAGCTTTCTGCTATGGCCTGGGAAAGAAGTAGAAGATGGCCCAAGTCCTTGGGCACCTGCACCCGTGTGGAAGAACCAGAAGAAGCTCCTGGCTCCTGGCTTCGGATCGGTGTAGCTCTGGCCATTGCGGCCAACTGGGGAGTGAACCTGTGGATGGAAGACCTCTCTTTCTCTCTCTCTCTCTGCCTCTCCTTCTTTCTATGTGTAACTCTTTCAAGTAAATAATTAAATCTTTTAAAAAAGAATATTATACAAATAACACTGCATCTGGATTTCTTTCTGATATGATGAAACCAATGATTACAAAGTTAAAATGGGGGCAGATAAATCACAGCTTGCCATCTTCCTGTAGCAGTACATGTATTTTAATATTAAATTATTTTTGCTCTATCTTGCAGTTTCTTTGTGCATTGACCAGATGTGGCAAGTTTGATTGAAAGAATATGTAATATGTAAGTAGGGTTTAACAGGAATATACTAACAATATGCTAATTTTCCTTATTTATCTTTTGCTCCTAGTGATCATCTATAAACAAGATATTATTTACTTTTAAATAAATTTACAAGCTCTTACCTAAATGACTTATTCAATCCAAGATCAAAAGTCCAGTTAGCTTTTCTGAACTTGCTTGACATTTTTGAAAATTCTATTTTCCTAGACACGTTTCCCTATGATCTGCTACCTGAATAATTGAAATATATCTAAAGTGTATTTTTGTATGCTTTCAATCTCTAACAGTCCATTTTGTCTTGCAATTCACACAAAATCAATTATGCCTTTTTTTAAAAAAAATTTGGATCGGGAGAACAATAATGAAGTCAATATACAAAGGATGCTACTAAAAAGAAAATATTCATCAAGGAGAAGAATGCAGTTTCATGTGTGTATTTAAAAAGGTTGAATCTCCAGGTAGACAGATTTCCAGTGTTCAGGGGCTCAGCTGCGGTACTCTGTACTATACGCTTGTCTTTGAACTATGAAGCTCACTGATTACAGTCTTGCCCAACTCTGGGAAGGGGAGAGAGGGCTTGATACTTTTAATAGATTCTATTGGTTGTGAATAACCCATTTTGCTTTTATAAATTTATTAAACTTATATTGTACCTTTATATCTGTAATATATTCATTATTTTGCTTAACAAATAAAAACATCATTTACAACTGAAGTAGAAAACTTGGGGTCAAAATAAACAGCTTGTTAAGTGGATTTATGCAATTATTTCTCTGATTTTTTTCAAACCTGAAAAACTTGAAGAATTGCTCACAGATTTTCAGCACAAAAAGTGACACTGGGCAAGAACTAGAAAATTGCAAGAAGTATAATCTATCAATGCATGAAAATTGCATTTAGTCTGGTGTGTTTCAATAAAGAGAAATAACATAAATGTCACACTGAGCTGTTGATTATTATGAAATAGTTTAGGTTCAGATGTGTTTCATTTGCATATATATTTTGACATCAATATCACAAATGCAGCAACAGATAGTAGATATAATTTTTAAAATTTAGAGTGACATATAAGAATGTTTTTTCTTTTTAAAATGCTTTTTTAAAGAAATTAATGCATTAGGTTCTCAGGGTCACAGCAAATGCATGGTAACTACTACAACTCAATTCTCATGTTAGTGTGATATTAACACAAAGAGAACTGATTCGGTGTAGTTCATAGAATATGATACTTTTTCATAACAACTTTTATGATCATCTTCATTTGACCTGAAATCTCAATGACAGTGATAATTTACCATTGTTGGGCAGCGATAAAGTACTATATGTAGCTCAGAGAGTTTATGCCTTGTAGGGATAAATCCATTTTAGTTTTGATACACATAAACATTGTCTATTTAACAGACACTTAAACTGCTGTATATTGACAATAGTGTTCTCAGAGAAGACATAGGTGCTTGTCATGGAAAGCATAGAAGAGTGGTGGCTACTTTAACAAATAAATATAAAGATCTCTCCATTCTTCTCAAAGAATAGCAAAATACTCTACAGGAAAATAGCCACTTTATATATACAAAAATTGCTAGATGTATATGCAATGTCTACCTGAGCTGCATAGTGGAAAAAAGTTCTGAGGATTTAAAATAAAAAAAAAATCTTGCCTCTGCTGTATGTTTGATATGTGACCTTGGAAATATAATAGGGGTAAGTGAGAATTGCAAGAGAAATATTCAGAGTATGGCATGTTAAACTGTTGCTCTAATAATGTTCCCGGTGTATCTCCAAATAAATTGGAACAGGAGGAGGTAACATATCCCACTTGTAAATGAGAGTGGTGTTGATAGAAAACAAAACTCCCTTAACTAGTTAGCAAAAACTCCGACTGTAATATACTAAGCTTCTGGATTTGTTTTGCCAGATTTAAAATACAGTAATGAGTATATAAATTTCTGAGATATTTCAGTTCTAAAACTTGATGACCCTTTCCACTAAACGACCTTTAGTTGTTTCTTGGCACTGATTCTTTCCACTGATTCCCATAGTAACTGTTAGGAAAACTTCCTTCTCGGATCAGTCATGGTAGACGCTGACTTCTCTTCCCCATTGGTTTCTTTGTACACTGGATGTAGTTCTTTGTTCTTTTGCATGCAGAATGCTCTGAATCTCCTTTGCCTTGTGTGTGTTGTAGCTACTCGTTCCTTACACTTGCCTGTAACATTTTTCTGCTTGTATTCCCAGGAGCGGATTATCGCACCTAAGATGTATTTGCTTTAAGTGATTTTTGTAAGAGGACTAGAATGTATGCATTTAGAATTTTCTTCCATTCCAAGAGGTATTTTGTGTCCTATGCAAATCTGGGGTACAGTGTGGCAGGGAAACGTCTTTTGGACATGGGTTATATAAAGTTTTAGGCTCATCTCTTCCATTTATTTGCTGCTTGATCTTCTTGAAGCTTTGATTTCTTTCATAAAAATGGGAATATCAATTCCCATTTTGTCTATATCACAACACTACTTTTGGGTTAAATTGAGATACTGTATTGAAAGTTCTCTGAAAATTTGTAAGCTATTACAGAGAAGAAGAAATGAAAAATTTGTGCCCATGACTCCATGTATTTCTGACTCTCCTTTGAGAAAAAGAAATCAATAGATTAAAGGGATATATGGCTTTTTCTATTCTAAAATGTAATATCTTTCGACCTGAAAATCTGCAATTACTAGTGTGTTCTGCTGCTTGTCTACCAAGAGCTGGGCATGACTAATCTGAGCATCCAAGTTATTATAAGCCAGGTTTAATTAGACCTAAGGATAAGGCATGATAGAGTCCCTACAACGTGGAAAGGATAAAAATTCCATCCTTACAGGGATGTAGAAAAAGAAAGGAAGATGAGGCAGGAGGAGAAAATCACATGGTGAAATTCTTTTCCCATGTATTAGGGACTAACCTTGAGACAGGGCAGAATGAGCTGCAGCATCATTTAGAATCCCTGTTCTTGCTATGGAAATAAGAGATGGAAGATAAGATGAAAAAGTCTAATTAACCATGTAAAATATTTTCTGAAGAAAGCAACTTAAATCAGAACAAATAAAAATAGAAGGGATATATTTCATATTTTGTCCACCATCTTTTTATCTCATGTCCATTCAGCAGGAAAGGAGTTTATCAGGAAGATAAATATATGACAGAAAAAGGAAATTTAAGAAATAATATAAAATTTTCTTTCTACACACATTTATATTACTTAAAGTGTTGTCAAACATTTCTAATAAATATATTGATATCTAGTCTTTATTATGTTCTAGGTATAGGCTTACTTACTTTACAAAAATAATTCATTTAATCTTCATATAGCCTTATGAGAGCTATTGTGTATCCATTTCAGGTGAGAACAGGTAGGCCCAGAGATATCAGTTTGAAAGTAGAAGGGCTAGCATTCAATTCACACAATTTAGCCTTGGAATGAATGTTTTCTACCCCTAGATGATGTGGCCTTTAAATCTGTCTACTAGGTCTATTTAAACTTCCAAATGTTTTGTAAGTTGTTTTTTTAAAGGACGATCTTAATTTTTTTTTTTTTTTGTATTTGTAATGGGGGTGGGAGAAAGACATCTCCCATCTACTGGTTCACTTCTAAAATGCCCAATAGCTGGACTGAACTGAAGCCAGGGCCAGCATCTCAAACCCTGTCTTCTGCATAAGATACAAGAACCCAGTTATTTGAAACATTACTGCTGTCTTCCTCGTGCATATTGGCAGAAAGCTGGAATCCGCAGTGGAACTTAAATATAGGTACTCTGATATGGGATATGGGCATCCCAATTAATGTCATAACCACCCCCCAAATGCCCATCCCAATCCTTTTACATATCAAGTTCAAGGATATTAGTATTGGACAATTTTGATTTGCAAACACATTGGAATTATTTATGTTGTGGCTTCAAACTCACAACCCTGTGTTTGAGGAGGTTGGGGACATATAATGTTTGCTCTAAAAGGCCAATAATTAATAGGTGGTTGTCATAAAATTCACCTATTAAAAGCCATTTATTACATTCTAATAAAAATGCACATAAAGTAAATATGACTTTAAGGCAGTTGTAAGATTGTAAGATTTTATTTGGTGATTTTACCAAGATTTTGTTTGGATTTTCATTGCTTACCTAGAAGCTCTCATGAGAGGCATGAAATATATTTTCTTATATTCTATAAATTAACATGGAATGGGAACAGAAGGCTACTTCTCAGGAGTAGGAAACTTCCTTGTGAGGAAATATGTATGTTAAAACAAATGTCGGCCGGCGCTGCGGCTCAATAGGCTAATCCTCTGCCTGGCGGCGCCGGCACACCGGGTTCTAGTCCCGGTCGGGGAGCTGGATTCTGTCCCGGTTGCCCCTCTTCCAGGCCAGCTCTCTGCTGTGGCCAGGGAGTGTAGTGGAGGATAGCCCAAGTGCTTGAGCCCTGCACCCACATGGGAGACCAGGATAAGTACCTGGCTCCTGCCTTCGGATCAGTGCGATGCGCCGGCCGCAGCGTGCCGGCCGCAGCGGCCATTTGAGGGTGAACCAACGGCAAAGGAAGACCATTCTCTCTGTCTCTCTCTCTCACTGTCCACTCTGCCTGTCAAAAAAAAAAAAAAGTCAAAGTTCACATATTACCCTGTAATTATTTAGACATAAGAATCTAAGATAATTAATGAAAATATTTATTTTTATCAGAGTATATGAAAAATATCTACTATGAAGAGTTGAACATTTTTTAAAAACTGAACTTGCAGGGGCTGGCACTGTGTACACTGAGTTAAGCCACAGCCTGCAGAACCAGCATCCCAAATGGGCACCAGTTCAAGTCCCAGCTGCTCCATTTTCAAGCCAGCTCCCTGTAAATGCACCTGGGAAAGGCCCTGCACCCACGTGGGAGACTAGGAAGAAACTCCTGGCTTCTGGCTTCTACTTGGCCCAGACTTGGCCATTGTGCCCATTTGGGGAGTAAATCAGCGATCAAAATATTCTCTCGCTCTGTCTTTCATATGCACACATGCTCTGTCCTTCAAATAAAATAAAATACAAACTTGTAAATATGATGCTTGTCTGCTCAGCCAGAGGAAAACGAGATTTTGCTCACATGTGAATTTTATAGCAAAGTGATGTGACTATAATTTGCAAAAATATCTTGAAACAAAACAAAAACCTGGAAGAGAATAGTCAGTAGGTTCCCAGGGAAGATCATTTGGTACAGTGGTAAGACAACACTTGGGATACCTGCAAGCCATACTGGAGTGTCTCAGTTTGAATACCAGCTCCGTTTTTGACTTCTGATTTATGCTAATGTGCACCCTGAGAAGCAGCAGGTGATAGCTCAAGCAGTTGTGTCATTGCCACTCATGTGGAAGACCCAGACTGGGTTCTCTTCTCCTGTTTTTACCCTTGCCCAGCCCTGGCTGTTGTGGGCATTTGGGATGTGAAACAGTAGATAGATCTCTTTCTGCCTCTATCTGCCTTTCAAATACATAAAAAAAAAAATCAGGTCGTAGATTTAGGTCTTTAATCCATTTTGAATGGGTTTTTGTGTAAGGTATGAGGTAGGGGTCCTACTTCATACTCCTGCATGTGGATATCCAGTTTTCCCAGCACCATTTATTGAATTACTAAAGAACATTGGAGAAACCCTGCAAAACATTGGCACAGGCAAAGATTTCTTGGAAAAGACCCCAGAGGCACAGGCAATAAAAGCAAAAATCAACCAATACTATTACATCAAATTGAGAAGCTTTTGTACTGCAAAAGAAAAACTCAGGAAAGTGAAGAGGCAACTGACAGAATGGGAGAAATTATTTGCAAACAATGTAACCGATAAAGGATTAATATCCAGAATATAAAAAGAGATTAAGAAAATCCACAACAAAACAACCCATTTAAGAGATGGGCCAAGGCTTAAACAGGCATTTTTCAAAAGAGGAAATCCAAATGGCCAACAGACACATGAAAAATGCTCAGGATCACTAGCCCTCAGGGAAATGCAAATCAAAATCACAATGAGGTTTCACCTCACCCCAGTTAGCATGGCTTTCATACAGAAATCAACAACAAATGCCAGTGAGAGTGTGTGTGTGTGTGTGTGTGGGGAAAGTACCCTAATGCACTGTTGGTGGGAATGTAAACTGATAAAACCACAGTTTTTTTTTTTTTTTTTTTTTTTTTTTTTGACAGGCAGAGTGGACAGTGAGAGAGAGAGACAGAGAGAAAGGTCTTCCTTTTGCCGTTGGTTCACCCTCCAATGGCCGCCGCGGCTGGCGCGCTGCGGCCGGCGCACCGCGCTGATCCGATGGCAGGAGCCAGGAGCCAGGTGCTTTTCCTGGTCTCCCATGGGGTGCAGGGCCCAAGCACCTGGGCCATCCTCCACTGCACTCCCTGGCCACAGCAGAGGGCTGGCCTGGAAGAGGGGCAACCGGGACAGAATCCGGCGCCCCGACCGGGACTAGAACCCGGTGTGCCGGCGCCGCTAGGCGGAGGATTAGCCTAGTGAGCCGCGGCGCCGGCCTTAAAACCACAGTTTTAAAAATGTAAACTGGTAAAATTCTCACCCCTGGGAATTTACCCAAGGGAAATGAAATCAATAAACAAAAGAGCTATTTGCACCTCCATGTTTATTGCAGCTCAATTCACAATAGCTAAGACATTGAATCAATCTAAATGCCCATCAATGGAAGACTGGATAAAGAAATTATGGGATTTGAACACTATGGAAAATTACACAGCAGTAAAAAAATTAAATCTGGTAATTTGCAACAAAGTGGATCAATCTGGAAAACTTCATACTTAGTGAAATAAGCCAGTCCCAAAGGGACAAATACTATATATTCTCCCTGATCTGTGAGAACTAATAGTGCACCTAAAATGAAAGCTGTAGAAGTGAAATTGACACTTTGAGAAGCAATGACTTGAACAGCTCTCGGTTTGACTGTCGAGGATCAATTTTTAAAAAATTTTTTCTCTTCATACTATATGTTGAACTCTTTAGAATTAATCATATATATATATAAATTCAATTGAAAATAGTTCTCAGTAAAAAATAAGAGGGAGGAGGAAGTTTATAACTGTAAAGCTGTATGGTTCTGCATACAGAAATATGGACTTACTTCCAAGGGTACAGTTTAAAAACTCGTCAGGAGACTCCAAATCCCATTAAAATTGGGGTAAAAATGCAATCTTAATTGTTAAAGTGATCTTATTAAGTGTTAAACTGATCATATAAATAACATCAAGTGCCTGGTAATAATAATAGAATTAAAAAAGGAAGGAATTTACAACATGGGAAGCAGTCCACACAGCAAACTCAAAGTGATTGTCTTTCTATAAGTTACACTCTGACCTCAGAATCAGCCCGTAAGCTATTCAGATGTGGCTGAAAATCCTATGAGAGCATTTCAGGCACAGAAAGCCAAGACATGGTAGCAAAACAAATATCCTACTTGAAGGATCTCTGTGAGACCCCAATGGATTGAGCGGGCCATCAAAGAAGGATGTACTTTTCTATGAAGGGAGGAGAGAACTTCTACTTTATTTATGGCCTTGTCTAAATACTGACAGAGTTTATGGTCACAAAATTCTTCCATAGCCTTTTAAGCTCACAGCAAGAGCCTTGGGTGATCACTGATGTCATAAATACGAGTGTTAATTGTTAATTTAACAACAAAAGTCACTGTGCACTCACTCCCAATGTAGGACCTCTATCCTTAATCAGTTGTACTATGAGAATTAACTGCAAAATTTGTTCTCAAATAGTACTTTATACATTGTATGTGTGGGGTGCAAGCTGTTAATCTTTACTTAGTATGGAATTGCTCTTCTGTATATAAAGTTAATAAAAAAGGAATCTTAATGAAAAATGGAATGGGATATGGAGTAGGGGTGGGAGGGCAGGTATGGGGGGGGGAGAGCCATATATTCCTACAGTTGCACCTATGAAATTTGCATTCATTAAATAAAAGCTTAGAAGAAGAAATCAAAAGAAAAAGAACTATTGAACTGTTTTTCATACTATTTGTTGAACTCTGAACATAGAGTTAATCTTCTGTGCATAAAGTTAATTGAAAATAGATCTTAGTAAAATAAGTATCTTAGTAAAGTAAGATCTTAGTAAAAATAAGAATAGAGGGAAGAAGAAGGGTGGGAGTAGGAATGGGAGTGTGGGTACAGAGGGAAGAATAACTATGTTTCTAAAGTTGTATTAGTGAAATGCATGAAGTTTGTACACCTTGAATAAAAGGTTTCTGGGAAAAAGAATTTAACTGGATAAAGATTGGTGAAAGTCCCATTGGTGGGATTTATACTTCAGATAATGCACATTACGGAAATATTTTAATAATATAACACTCAAAGCTTGTGAAAAAAATTAAATTATGGGATATGTACTCTATGAAATACTACACAGCTGTAAAAAGTGAAATCTATTCATTTGCAACAAAATGGATCAATCTGGAAAACATCATACTTAGTGAAATAAAAATAAGACAGTCCCAAAGGGACAGATACTGTATGTTCTCCCTGATCTGTGATAACTAACATAGCACCTAAAAGGAAATTTGTAGAAGGGAAATAAACACTTTGAGAAGCAATGACTTTAATAGCCCTTGTCTTGACTATTGAACAGTTTTTTTTTTTTTCTCCTTAATGGAGAATGGGACTGGGAATGAGAGAGAAGAGGTGGGATGTAGTTGGGATAGGAGTGTGGGTATGATGGAAAGAATCACTATATTCCTAAAGTTGTACTTATAAAATTTTGTACTCATTAAATAAATGGTTTCTTTGGGAAAAAAATCAAAAATAGACAAGGAAGTGGAAACGCTTATTGTATAATTCCTCAATGTTATTCTATACTGTATACATATATTGAATTATTGCACTATACCCATAAAAGTGTATAATTATTTAATAATTTTTAAAATACAAACATTTCAACACTTAAGAATAACTGTGTTGAAAATTAGCTGAAATGTGATCCCTGTTGAACATGGTGGTGGGAATGGGAGAGGGAAGAGATGTATAATTTGGGACATGCTCAGGCTGACTTGCCCCAAGTGGTGGAGTTGGAAGCATACCAGGGGATTCCAATTCAATCCCATCGAGGTGGCATGTACCAATGCCATCTCACTGTTCCAGGTGATCAGTTTCAGTTCACAGTTGGTCATGGTGAAGGGACTGGGAGTCAAAGGGAGCACATAGACAAGTCTAGTACCTGCTAACGTTAACTGATGGAGTAAATAAAGGGGAGAGTGATCCAACATGGGAAGTGAGATACTCAGCAGACTCATAGAATGGCAGATGTCCTAAATAGCACTCTGGCCTCAGAATCAGCCCTAAAGGCATTCGGAGCTGGCTGAAAAGCTCATGAGAGTATTTCAGGCATGGAAAGCCAAGACACTCTGGCAAAAGATCTCTGCGAGTGAGATCTCAGTGGAAAGAACAGGTCTTCAAAGAAGGAGGTACCTTTCTCTGAAGGGAGGAGAGAACCTCCACTTTGACTATGACCTTGTCTAAACAAGATAAGAGTCGGAGAACTCAGAGGGCTTCCATAGCCTTGGAAACTCATGACTGGAGCATAGGGATATTACTGATGCCATAGACAGGAGTGTCAATTGGTAAAGTCAACAACAGGAGTCACTGTGCACTTACTCCTCATGTAGGATCTCTATCCTTAATGTGCTGTACATTGAGATTTAATGCTATAACGAGTACTCAAACAATATATTTCACTTTGCGTTTCTATGGGGGTGCAAACTGTTGAAATCCTTACTTAATGCATACTAAACTGATCCTCTGTAAAAAAAAAAAAAAAAAAGAAATTATCAATTCCCAACTTGACTCTCACTGGGATTAAACATGACAATAGGTCTGATCTGATTTCATCATCATTTAAAAAAAATCATCTATTATTTTTCACTTTATGTTTCTGTGTGGGAGCAAACTGTTGAAATACTTACTTAAGGTATACTAAGCTGATCTTCTGTATATTAAGATAATCGAAAATGAATCTTGATGTGAATGGAAGGGGAGAGGGAGTGGGAAAGGGGAGGGTTGTGGGTGGGAGGGACGGTATGGGGGGGAAGCCATTGTAATCCATAAGTCGTACTTTGGAAAATTATATTCATTAAATAAAAGTTTAAAAAAAATACAAACATTTAAGAATTGATGGCCAAGACTATAACTCTCCATATTGACTTTTGTGAGAATTGAATTTCTTTATCTATTTGTTTATCGAGAAGTCCAACACTATAAACTGTATCTTTTTTTTTTTTTTTGACAGAGTGGACAGTGAGAGAGAGAGACAGAGAGAAAGGTCTTCTTTTTTTCTATTGGTCCACCCCACAATGGCTGCTGCAGCCGGCGCGCTGTGGCTCTGAAGCCAGGAGCCAGGTGCTTCTCCTGGTCTCCCTTGGGGTGCAAGGCCCAAGCACTTGGGCCATCCTCTACTGCACTCCCGGGGGGCCACAGCAGAGAGCTGGATAGGAAGAGGAGCAACTGGGACAGAATCCGGCACCCCAACCGGGACTAGAACCTGGTGTGCCGATGCCACAGGCAGAGGATTATCCTATTGAGCCGCAACACCAGCCACCGTATCTCTTTCTGCTGAAGAAATGTGGCTCAGTTTGCTTATTAAGCTTTGTGGATGAAAGGAAAGCATGACTACTGGGGTGGTCAAGTCTTGAAGAGGAAACATTCCTTTTTCTATAGTAGTGATACCCATGCATAGTGCCATCGTAGCAATACAGCTATAAGTAGGCAGTCCAATATTTAAAATCATTTGTGGTCAAGTTATATTTGTACTATATTTCAATGTATGATAAGTAATAATAAAATATTACCAATATATGATACTTACTAAATTTAAATACATGAAGGTAAATTTATATGAGATTTGGTATTAATTTTTCTGTTAAACAGTAATATTCTATTTTCAGTAGGCTTTTTCAAGATCCTGTTAATTCAAAGGCATTTAATTGGCTGGCAATCCCTAATAACAATAATTATAACTTAGGCTAACAGTGGGTAGATAGGCTTGAGAATGTTATTTTCTCCTTTAACTTGTGTTTTTGAGTATTGAAATAAAGGTTCAATAGTCACTTTGAGTAAACTTAAAAAATATGGCCTGGTATCAAATCTCATTAGTTGTATGTTGTAACAGAAAGACTCAGTGGTTCTAGCAAGAGCAGAACATTTTTGCTAAAAGAAGTGATGACAGATGACCCTATGTTTAACCAAGACTAAATCATAAGCCAGATCACATAGTAGACAGAGACACACTTCACTGAGAACAAGCACTGTGGGATGATGCAGTTGTTGCACTCTGCATCCCTTCTCACTGAGGACACAGCAGAAGCCCTATAACCTCATTCATGAAATCAGCGTGTCAGAGTACTGCAGCCACTTCCTGGCAGGGTCTTCCAGACCTAGTGTTTGTGTGCATATCATCTCTAAGGATAAGTTGTTAAATGAAATCTGCTCTTCTATGGTAATTCACTGTTTCTCCACTTTTCTTAGACATTAAATGGTTATAATATTTGATTCAAATGAGAATCTAGAGTATATTTTTCATGATTAAGGCACTGTACAGAATTTTCAGTGATTCTGAAGAAGACTGGCACCAACCTTACCTTCAATAGGCTTATATTAGTAGAGAGAAGGCAGGTAACCCATAACACTAGGCACATCATTCATTCAACGGGTATTTCTAGAGACCTCTGATTTGTCTGGTGGCATTCCAGTGGCTTTAGGAGATGATGTGCTTTTTTGGAGCTCATGCTTTGCAGAGGCTGTGAGCTTGCAATTTGATAAAGAGTAAGGGACAGGATGAGTTCAAGGACACAGACTTTGGATGTTATGGGATGACCCAAGGACCATTTGGTGAAGGGAGAATCATTTGAGTTCAATGAAGGGGAATGGAGGTATATGTTATATTCTTTTTTTTTTTTAAGATTTATTTATTTTTTAAAAGGCAGAGTTACAGAGAGAGCCAGAGAGAGAGAGAAACCTTTCATCCATCTGCTGGTTCACTCCCCAAATGGCCTCATTGGCTGAAATTGTTCCAATCTGAAGGCAGGAGACTGGAGCTTCTTCTGGGTCTCTCACCTGGGTGCTGGGGCCAGAGGACTTGAGCCACTTGCTACTGCTCTCCCGGGCCATAGCAGGGAGCTGGATCAGAAGCGGAGCTGCTAAGACTTCAACCAGAACCCATATGGGATGCTGGTATTGCATGTGGCAGCTTTACCCGCTATGTCACAGTGCTGACCATGGTATATGTTCTTTAAAAGAACTACCATGACCAATTCAGGACAGTCAACATTAGTTTAAAGAGATGTGCATGCATGATTAATGAATAATGTGCAATAGTCCTAGAAAGATAGCTTGAGATGATGTTGAGTTCCAGATTGAAGAATTTAGTAGGTAATAAGCAGCTATTATAAAATTTTGAAGAGAGTCACAAAATAAAAACACTTGAAGGAGGTTGTTATGGCAATGGCTAGCATATATTGAAATGAGGCACTTGCAGGCAGGGTGGTCTCACAAAGAATTATTGCTGTATCTGTGGTGAGCAGTCCTCCAGCCTGAACTTGTGGAGGCAGAGTGAACAGAAGAAAAGACAAAAAACTGGGGATGCTAAATGTTTTAGATGATCTGGGGTCTTAAATTCTTTGAATAACTCCTTGATGTATATATTCTCAGCAGTGTTATTGCCCATGATTAATTTAGTCACCATTCTAAATTTCCTTATAGCACATTCTGACCTTGTTCACAGATACCTGTAGCACTTGTATCTCCTGCTCTTGGTAGACTTGATCCCTATAGTTATTCTCGTGAATAAATAAGTCATTCTTTGTTCAGCTCGAGCTGCATATTTGCTCTATGTTTTGGAAACTTCATACATCAAGGTTTCAACCACTTAAAGAGCTAATTAACCCTTATTATAAATTACTCACTATTTTTCTACTTTATTCTTGTCTTCTTTGCAATGGAAACTGTGGCCTTTAGCTCATTCCTGTGGCATGAGAAAAAAATGAATGCATATAGGAATGTGCTTGTGGATGGGGAGAGGTGGGCGAGACTGCTGCAGTGGAGGAGAGGAGAGGAAGAGGGCATCGAGATGCAGGCTTCCCTCTTCTCTGGAGGCGTCTCCTAAGTTCCAGTGGGTGTATGAGCAGTCAGCTGTCGGAGGGCACAGCGGTTGCTGTTATTTTTGTCCTTCTGTCCATTTTTTTTCCTGTGTCCCTGCTTCTGTTCTTTCCCTCTATCTTGCTATATTTTTCTTTCTGTCTTTCCTTTTGTCAATGTTTCTCTGTGTATTTTTTTTTCTTCCCACTTTCCTGCCTCCCTCCCTCCCTTGTTGAGCATACAACTGGAGAGTAGCCACTTTCCCTGTGAAAAGAAATGCTTTAATTTCAATAGGAAAGCAACCCAGTTTAGGTCAGGAAGCAGCACCGAAAACACTGTTTAACTATTCTCTCTAGTTTCTCTTAGTTTGCTCTTAAATGTATGAATTCACATGAGTTATTATGTGTTTGGATAAATAAGCCATGAGCAGCTTTACTCAGTTTTTTAATGGATACCATGGATGTTTTTTTTTTTTTTATCATGGACTATTTTCAGTAAAAATGTGAACCATTAACATTCAATAAATGACCGTCTTTTATATATTACATGTATGATATTATCTTAAACAACATATTATATAAAATATAAATATTGTAGAACTTCAACATTTAAATATAAATATACTATAAGTATACTACCTGCCTTTAATAATATTTTAAGACAAATACAGGGGCCAGAGTCGTGGCTCACTTGGCTAATCCTCTGCCTGCGGCGCCGGCATCCCATATGGGCACCAGGTTCTAGTTCCGGCTGCTCCTCTTTCAGTCCAGTTCTTTGCTGTGGCCCAGGAAGGCAGTGGAGGATGGCCCAAGTGCTTGGGTGCCTGCACCCGCATGGGAGACCAGGAAGAGGCTCCTGGCTCTTGGCTTCAGATCTGCGTAGCTCCGGTCATAGCAGTCATTTGGGGGGGTGAGCCAACGGAGGGAGGACCTTTCTCTCTGTCTCTCTCTCTCACTGTCTAACTCTACCTGTCAAATAAATAAAAAAAGACAAAATATATACATAAAGTTTAGCATCATGAATAGTAGATGTAAGTCCATACTTCCAATAGTTTTTTTGAAGATTGAATAAAACCGGCCCTTGTTTTTACACCATAGTGTCGCTGGTGAGCTCATCATCAGAAGAGGAAAAACAGCAACATCATATTTCTCCCGTTCACTGCTTACTTCCTGGTATCTCATTTAGTCCACAGAGTCTGCAATAATCTTTGAAACCTTTGTTCTTTTTGTGAAGATTATTTTAGGTGATATTTGACAGTAAAATCTGTGTATCTACTTTCTTGAGCACATATACTCTGCAATCCTTTGGAATGTGGTCAACGTTGATAAATTGCTGTGAGTTCTCTGTTGCCCATGTTGGTTTGCCATCAACAACATGAGTACCAGAAAGTACACAAACCCCACTGAACGATAAACAGAAGCATTAGAGTCGATCTAAATTCACAAATTAATGAAGATTTATTTCTTTACCATTTTTATCTGAGTAGTTAATGTGGGGTTTGCCTTGCTCATCTCCCAAGGTTTAGGCAGTTTTGCTCTGAAGTCTCTTGATTGGAAAATGTACAAAGCCCACTTCAACCTAAATTGGGTTACATGTATGGGTTACATGTATTTCTCCTACATGAGCAGCCTAATTCATGGGTTGTCTAAATGTATTATAATGGCTAGACATTTCATTGATGACTTGGCTTTACCGGGATTTTATTCTGTTTTATAATATAATCACATTGGTTTTCAAAGCTTAATTTTAAAACAACATAGCAGAACACACCTTTTCTTTGTTGGTTTCCAATTAACAGTCTACAACAGATGGCATTCAATTCCTAATTTCTTGAAGTTGCCTTTTTGATTTTGTTTTATCCCTTGGATGTGTCTTTTTAGTTCAAAGACCACCAATTCGTATTTTAAAAGTGTTTTAAGATATAGATTAATATTGATATGTTAGTGTATTTTCAAAATGAAAGAATTTTGGTTTGTATCTGTAAAAATAAACTCAATTTGGTAAAACGTAAGGACTATAGTAGCAGGGGCTCATAAAAATAAACAAATTAGCCAAACGAATGTGTCTAATTATCTTTGATTCATCAATGTTTATGCCATTGAAGTGGGTGTAATGGAAACATTTATAGATTCAGATTACATATGCTCTTATATTCTGTAATAAGAGGAGGAAAGAATTTGGAATGGAAATATCTTATTGACCTGGGTTTTCATAAGGACATGAACCTGGTATCTAAGTAGAAGTTCAGAAATGTAAGGGACAAAAAAACTTTCATATTATTTAATAGCCAGTTTCTTTTCTTTAACATCGTATCACAGGTTGAAAAAAATTTCCAGACCTAACTAGGTGAATGGACTAAACATTTATTCTTTGGAAGATGTGTTGTGAGTTTTGGTGAAAAGAAATAACTCAGGTTTTAATTCTCTTTACTCTGTCAATTATTTTCTGTGTAACTGAAAAGAATGTTTTTATTCTTCAGTGATTTATTTTTTCACTTTCAAGATAAGAATGATAAATATTCTCACTGTTGCAAGAGGAAAAAAAAATCTCATACTCTCTTAATTGACTGTTGTTTCAGAACTTTTAAGGAACATTTGTTTACATCTAGGCAATTTTCTCCAGAGGAACAAAAATGTTGCAATGCTTGATAAGAAACTCTTAGTTTCATCAAATTAATTCAGTTTCATACATAATATAGATTTATGATTTTTGAACAAAGAGAAAATTTCATGAAATTGTGGAAAGACAAATTTTGCATTCAGTAACCAGCCAGTTTTAAAACAAGCTGCTTTTCCGATGAAAGCATTGCTACATCTCATGCTGCCCTAATTTCAGAGGTATTTAATCCACATCCCCATCCATTAAGCAAAGACTATTGGAGGTTCCATTATAAAGAATCAACATTTTTAACAGCTCTCACTTAAATTATCATGACAGGTACTGCAGTGCAACATTGTTAATCTTTTCCTAAAAGCTTAATGTTGCTATGCAGTTGTTTACTAATAAATCAAAGAAAATATGTCTTGTCATTTTAAGTTAGACATAGATGGATGAATTTCTAGTATCTGGAGATGGAGAGATGGTTCTACATGAATAGAACTGATCATTTGCCTTAAAGAACATGTGGGGGCTGATGCTGTGGCCTAATGGGTTAAGCCATTGTTATCAGCGCCAGCATCCCATATGAGTGCCAGTTTGAGTCCCAGCTGCTCTGCTTCTGATCCAGCTCCATGCTTCTGTGCCTGGGAAAGCGGTGGAGGATGGGTGAACTGCTTGAGTCCCTGCACCTATGTGGGAGACCCAGAAGAACTTCCTGGCTAGCTCCCATCCTAGCTGTTGTGGCCATTTGGGGGATGAACCAGTGGATGGAAGATCTCTCTCTCTCTCTCTCTCTCTCTCTGTTTCTGTAACTGTGTCTTTCAAACAAATATTTTTTTTCACTTTTATTTCATAAATATAAATTTCCAAAGTACAGCTTATGGATTACAATGGCTTTCCCCTCCCATAACTTCCTTCCCACCCGCAATCCTCCCATCTCCCACTGCCTCTCCCATTCCATTCACATCAAGATTCATTTTTAATTATCTTTATATACAGAAAATCAATTTTATATATTAAGTAAAGATTTCAACAATTTGCACCCACACAGAAACACAAAGTATAAAATACTGTTTGAGTACTAGTTATAGCATTAATTCACATTGTACAACACATAAGGACAGAGATCCTACATGAGGAGTAAGTGCACAGTGAATCCTGTTGTTGACTTAACAAATTGACACTCTTGTTTATGGTGTCAGTAAACTCCCTAGGTTCTTGCCATGAGTTGCCAAGGTTATGGAAGCCTTTTGAGTTCGCTGACTTCAATCTTATTTAGACAAGGTCATAGTCAAAGTGGAAGTTCTCTCTTCCCTTCAGAGAAAGGTACCTCCTCCTTTGATGGCCTGTTCTTTCTGCTGGGATCTCACTCACAGAGATCTTTCATTTAGGCTTTTTTTTTTTTTTTTTTTTTTTTTGCCAGAGTGTCTTGGTATTCCCTGCCTAAAATACTCTCATGGACACTTCAGCCTAATCTGAATGCCTTAAGGACTAATTCTGAGGCCAGAGTGCTCTTTAGGACATCTGTCATTCTATGAGTCTGCTGTGTATCCCACTCCCATGTTGGACCGTTCTCTCCCTTTTTGATTCTATCAGTTAGTATTAGCAGTCACTAGTCTTGTTTATGAGATACCTTTGAATCTTAGACATATCATTATGATCATTTGTGAACTGAAATTGATCACTTGGACTAGTGAGATGGCATTGGTACATGCCACCTCGATGGAATTGAATTGGAATCCCCGTTTCTAACTCTATCATTTTGGGCAAGTCAGCTTGAGCTTGTCGCAAATTGTATATCTTCTCCCTCTCTTATTCCCACTCTTACTTTTAACAGAGATCACTTTACAGTTAAATTTAGACACCTAAGAATAACTATGTGTTATTTATAGAGTTCAACCAATAGTATTAAGTAGAACAAAAAAAATGCTAAAAGGGATAAAGTATTAAGTTGTACATCAACAGTCAGGACAAGGGCTGATCAAGTCATTGTTTCTCATAGTGTCCATTTCACTTCAACAGGTTTCCTTTTTGGTGCTCAGTTAGTTGTCACTGATCAGGGAGAACATATGATATTTGTCCCTTTGGGACTGGCTTATTTCACTCAGCATGATGTTTTCCAGATTCCTCCCTTTTGTTGCCAATGACCGAATTTCATTTTTTTTTTACTGCTGCATAGTATTCTATAGAGTACATGTCCCATAACTTCTTTATGCAGTCTACTGTTGATGGGCATTTGGGTTGGTTCCAGGTCTTAGCTATTGTGAATTGAGCTGCAATAAACATTAATGTGCAGACAGCTTGTTTGTTTGCCAATTTAATTTCCTTTGGGTAAATTCCAAGGAGTGGGATGGCTGGGTTGTATGGTAGGGTTATATGCAGGTTTCTGAGGAATCTCCAGACTGACTTCCATAGTGGCTTTACCAGTTTGCATTCCCACCAACAGTGGGTTAGTGTCCCTTTTCCCCACATCCTCGCCAGCATCTGTTCTTTGTAGATTTCTGAATGTGAGCCATTCTAACCGGGGTGAGGTGAAACCTCATTGTGGTTTTGATTTGCATTTCCCTGATTGCTAGTGATCCTGAACATTTTTTCATGTGTCTGTTGGCCCTTTGGATTTCCTCCTTTGAAAAATGTCTATTGATGTCCTTGGCCCATCTCTTAAGTGGGTTGTTTGTTTTTTTGTTGTGGAGTTTCTTGATTTCTTTGTAGATTCTGGTTATTAACCCTTTATCTGTTGCATAGTTTGCGAATATTTTTTCCCATTCTGTTGGTTGCCTCTTCACTTTCCTGACTGTTTCTTTTGCTGTACAGAAACTTCTCAATTCGATGCAATCCCAATTGTTAATTTTGGCTTTGACCGCCTGTGCTTCCAGAGTCTTTTCCAAGAAGTCTTTGTCCGTGCCTATATATTGTAGGGTTTCTTCAATGTTCTCTAATAATCTGATGGTGTTGGGTTGTAAATTTAGGTCTTTAATCCATGTTGAATGGATTTTTGTGTAACGTGAAAGGTAGAGGTCTTGCTTCCTGCTTCTGCATGTGGAAATCCAATTTTCCCAGCACCATTTATTGAATAGACTGTCCTTACTCCAGGAATCAAACAAATATTTAAAAAGGAAAATACACAATTGGGGCCAGTGTAGGGGCTTAATAGGCCAAGTCGCCCCTTGAACTGCCAGCATCCTACATGTATGGTTTCTTATCTGGCTGCCTCACTTCCAACTCAGCTCCCTGATAATATGCCCAGGAAATCAGAAGAAGAGTCTTAAGTCCTTGGGCCATTGCACCCACATGGGAGACCTGGATGAAGCTACTGGCTTTGGTCTGGCCCAGCTCTGACCATTGTAGCCATTTGGAATATGAACCAGTACATGGAAAAATCTCTGTCTCTCCCTATTTCTGTCTGTAACTCTCTACCTTAAAAACAAAGTATGCAGGCACATGTGCACACAGACACATAGAGCCAAAAATACCATACCCAAAGAAGTTGAAATAAGAAGAAATGATACACATGAAAACAATTTGTAATTATCAAGAGATATAAAAATTATTCTTCCTCTCTATCTTTGCTTAAACTTTTTATTTCCTTCTTTGATGTTTTCTTTTTTTATTTTTTTAATTTTTATTTATTTTTTTGACAGGCAGAGTAGACAGTGAGAGAGAGAGAGACAGAGAGAAAGGTCTTCCTTTGCCGTTGGTTCACCCTCCAATGGCCGGCGCGGCCGGTGCACTGCGCTGATCCGGTAGCAGGAGCCAGGTGCTTCCTCCTGGTCTCCCATGGGGTGCAGGGCCCAAGCACTTGGGCCATCCTCCACTGCACTCCCGGGCCACAGCAGAGAGCTGGCCTTGAAGAGGGGCAACTGGGACAGATTCCGGAGCCCTGACTGGGACTAGAGCCCAGTGTGCCGG